>NW_013543451.1:163655-178228 GCF_000499545.2 Eimeria tenella
GTGCTGCTGCTGCCGCTCCTGCTGCACCTGCTGCAGCATTTGCACACTTCATTCTTTCCCACGTGCTGCGCCTGCTGCTCCCGCTGCAGCTGCTGCACCTGCTGCAGCATTTCCGCACTTTACTCTTCCCCTGCGCTGTGCCTGCCTCGCCTGCCGCCCCTGCTGTGTGCGCCGCGTGCTCCGCGTGTGCTGCTGCTGCAGCGCTGCTGCTGCAGCGCTGCCGCTGCTGCTGCTGCTTGCTGCTGCTGCAGGCAACGGCTACGTGGACGACTACCATGGTTACGACTTCGAACGCGGCAGCGCAGACCCCATGGACGAGCACGGCCACGGCACCCACGTGGCTGGCATCGTGGCAGCTTCGGCGAACAACGGCATTGGCATTGCAGGTCCGCAGCCCAGCTAGCCGCTGGCTAGCTCCACAGCTAGCCATTGGCTAGCTGCCCAGCTGGCCCCTGGCTAGCTGCCCAGCTAGCCAGCTGGCAGCTCGTTCTCTGGTCTGGCTAGGTAGCGAGACAGATGCCTACACAGCTAGCTACCTAGCTACCTACACAACTGGCTGGCTAGATATCTAGCTAGCTACCTAAATAGCTACCTAGCTAGCTACCTGGATAACTAGGTGGCTAATTGCTTCCCTAACTAGCTAGCCCACCAGCCACCTACACACACAGCTGGTAAGCTACTTAGATATCTAGCTGGCTAGGGACCTAGATAGATGGCTAGCCAGCCAGCTGGGTAGGCGGACACTAGGCTAAGTAGCTGGCGAGCTGCGCTGCAGCTGCGCGTCGGGCTGCGCTGCGGCTGCGCGTCGGGCAAGTGGCTAGCTAGCGGGGTGGTGGGCAGTGAGCTAGCTGGCTGGGGGGCTAGCTGGGGCCGCTGCCAGCTGCATGAGTAGCTAGCTGGCTGCACGTGTAGCTAGCTGCTGCCAGGTGCATATGTAGCCAGCTGCTGCTATTTGCATGCGTAGCTAGCTGCTGCCAGCTGCATGCGTAGCTAGCTGTAGACACAGCCAGAGGCGCTTCTGCAGCTAGCCATATAAATAGCACCGCAGCCGTTGCGGCAGTTTGGGCATTGGCGAGCTTTTGCACTTTCTTGAGGGGCTCTTTACTTGTTTTCATTCCTTCCATGCATATTTGTTTATTCCTTTTGATGGGAGTTTTGGTAAAAAATGTGTATTTCCTAGCTTTTGAAGACAGATTTGTTGCTGTCTAAATGCATTTGCCTGCTACTCTTTGCCTCCTCATCTGTGTGAATCCGCTGCTGGGCCCGCGAAGAAGGGGCGCAGCAGCAGCAGCAAGCAGGTTGTAGCGCGCAGAGCTCTGCTGCTGCTGCTGCTGCCACAGCCGGGCCCAGAAACATGCTCCTGATACTGCATTTTCTGCTGTTGCTGCTGCGGCTGCGGTTTGCGGGTTCTGCTGGTTTCTCTGCCTCTGCGCTTCGGCAGCTGGCCCGACGTTAGGCTGTGCTGCTGCTGCTGCTGCTGCAGGCGCGAACTGGCGAGTGAAGCTGATGCCTCTGAAGTTTGAAAAGCGCAGCAGCGCCGCGGTGGAGGCCATTGCCTATTCGCTGCAAATGGGGGCGAAGATCAGCACCAACTCCTGGGGCTTTTCTTTCAGATCCGAAGCCCTCAGATTGGCTCTCGAGCAGGCCGAGGCCAAGGGCCAGCTCTTCGTTGCTGCAGTCGACAACGCGGGCGCAGACAACACCACGTACGCGGGCCACGCCGCCCTGCTGCTGCTGCTGCTGCTGTGCTTTTGCTGCGCTGTTGCTGCTGCTGCTTCTGCGGATTCTGGCGGCGCTGGTCCTGCTGCGGCTGCTCGTCAGTGCTGCTGATGCTGCTGCTGCTGATGTGGATTCTGATGGTGCTACTATCACTACTGCTGCTGCTGCTGCTGCTGGTCATGCGGGTTCTAACGGCTCTGCTGCTGCTTTGCACCAGTACTGCTGGTGCTGCTGTTTCCGCGGTACTGTCGCCGCTCTTGAGGTGTCTTTTCAAGCACGCACTGGCTGCTGCAGCAGCTGCCTCTATTGCTCACGCCCCTGTCCTTGCCGCTGCTCCGTTGTGCTGCCACTGTTGCTGCTGTTGCTGCTGCTACTGCATTTAGGGCTAAGGATTTTCCGCCTAACTGGGGCTACGACTGGCGCACTGGCCGCGGCTTTAAAAACATGCTGAGGGTTGCCAATCTCGCGCCCACGGGCAAACTCTCTACTTCCTCCAATTACGGTATGCAGCAGCAGTGCAGCAGCAGCAGCTGCTGCGGCTCTTTCTGCTGCTGCTGCTGCTGTTCGTCTTACTGCTGCTGTATTGTTGCCGCCGCTTTTTTGCCGCTGCCTTCTCGTGTCGCCGCTGCTGATGCTGTTATCGGGCAACTACCCTGCGCGTCGCCTGCCGCGGCCACCACCACCACCACCACAGCAGCAGCAGCAGCAGCAGCAGCAGTAACAGCAGCAGCAGCCTGCGGTGAGTGCTTCAGGAAAGTACAACGTGGACCTGGCTGCCCCGGGCACTGACATCATATCGACTTTGCCTGCGAGGCAATTCGGCGATAAGTACGGCTACAAGAGCGGCACTTCAATGGCGACTCCTCTCGTTGCAGGTACTTTTGAACATTTTGTTTCTTTTACTTCATCTATTTCATTTATTTCTTTAATTTTTGTTTTCTCTTCTTCTTTAACTCCCTGAGAAACTGCCTTTTGTCAACTGATTCAACTTTTTTGCTGCTTTCCTGATTTCCTCTGCCCTCTTTCTTCTCCGTTTCCTCAAGTCCATTGCCTCTGGAGGCCCCAGCTCCAATCTCTCCTGCTGGGCTGCCCCTGACCCCTTGAGCCCCTGCAGCAGCTGCAGCAGCTGCTGCTGAAGCTGCTGCTGCTGTAGCTGCTGCGGCGACCTTAGGCGCTTCGGCTCTCTCGCGTGGCATTTTTTTGCTACTGCCGGCCAGCCCCTGTTCTGGCCGTCGGGGCCAGCTGTTTCTCTTGTCTACTTCATTGTTGTTGCTGCTCCTTCAGTATTTTATTTGTATCCGCTTTTGGATGTCTCTATCTGCTTCTTCCTATTTCATATATAGTGTATAATATAGATAAAGATATAAATATATATATATATATTGTAAGCCCGAGAGCCCGCCCAGCCGCGGATGTCGCTTGTGTGTGGTTGCCTTTGGTGCTGCCGCTGCTGCTGGCGCTGCTGCTGCGCAGGCATTGCGGCGCTGGTGTGGGCGGAGCGGCCCAGCCTGACGGCTGCAGAAGTGCGAGACGTGCTGCTGTCGACAGCAGCGCCGCTGCCGCCGCTGAAAGCTGCTGTGGCCAGCGGGGGCACTGTGAACGCACATGCAGCTGTGGAGCTGGTGCATGCATTGAACCAGCGGGACATGGGGCTGGAGGAGCCGCAGGCTGCTGCCTTTGCCCACTGGCAGCAGCAGCAGCAGCAGCATCAGATCCAGCTCCTTCACGCGTCCGCTCCCGCCCCGTCTGCCAACGCCGGCGACGCCGCCGCAGCAGCAGCCATTGCTGACCAAACGCTACCCCCGATACCGTCTCCCGCTACTGCTGCCGCTGCTGCTGCTGCTGGGCAAATGACGACAGACGGGTACGGGTACGACGTAGCAGCAGCGGCAGCAGCAGCAGCGCCGGGCACCGGCTACGTCTACAACGTCGTGATCCCCCCTGAGCCCGTTGGCGGCTCCGAGAGCGCACCCCTGCCGTCGTCACCCGATACGAGCAGCATCAGTAGCGGCAGCAACAGCAGCAGCAGCAACAGCAGCAGCAGCAACAGCAGCAACGAAAACATCAAGGGATCTACAAGCGCCGCCAGCTCCCCCATTAGCTTCTTCTCGAGGCTACTGGACCCATTCGCTCTCATCGCCCGATTTGTAAGAATAGACACAGACCTGGCACGCAACAACTAGCAGCACAGCAGCAGCAGCAGCAAAAGCGGCAACAGCCAGCCACACCAAGTCAAGCCCCACACGACATCAGCGCAAGTAATAGCAGCTGAAGCAACACCGACACCGGCACCCTCCACCGCCCCTGAAGCTCCACCACTACCCACCAGCAAATGCAGCCGCGGCAGCAGCAGCGGCAGCAGCTGCGGCAGCAGCAGCAGCAGCAGCAAATTCGTGGCCTCAGCGCGCCCAATCAGGCGCAGCCTCCGTGCGCGTCACTCTCTGTGCGGCTCGCCCTCGCCCATGCTCAGGAAACAGTTGCTGCGTGTCCTAAGGCCTAGCTAGAAAGTTGCAGCTTCTGCAAAAAGCAATTATTTAAAGAGCACGAAGTGCAGCACAAAGAAGATGCCCACATTTAACCAGCACTTGCCTTCCAAAGCACTGCCTGGGCGCGTCTTCCAGGACCAGTTCAGACCCACCAACGGCAGCAGCAGCAGCAGCCGCAGCAGCAAAGACAGCCAAATGCCTTAACACCGTTGCAGCCCCGCGACCCCACAAACTGGGGCCCCACACTGCCAGGGGGCCCCCTGGGGCTCCCCATCGCAGAGCCCCACATGGAGCCCTGCGGAGGCTCTTCAGCCACTGTGCCTTCAAAGGCAGGCAGGCTGGAGGGCTTGGGTCCCCGGGGCTGCTGCAAAAGGAGGCTGCAGCAGCATGCAGCAGCAGCAGCAGACCCAGGGCGCCTGCCCAGTAGTTCATGTTCGCTGCTGTGCGTTTGCTCCTGTTTGCTGCGGTGATGCTGTTTCTGCTCTCCTCTTGCCTAGTCGCCTATGTGCGTCCTGCGCCTCTCTTGACTTATCTCTGGGTATCTAGCTATGTGTGTCTGCCCGCTGTGGCTGCTGCTGCTGCTGCTGTGACCCCCTGAGCCCCCAATGCAGCACCTGTTTCATAGCTCACTGCCGCCACTACACTAGTTAAGTGCAGCTCCAGTGCCACGAAGTTCAGAAGCAGCATTAGATAGCAACACAACCTGCTGCACAGGCTCCCACGCAGCAAACCCCAAAAAATGAATCTGCGTCTGTTTTTCTGCTGCCGCTGCTGCTGCTGCTGCTCAGCAGCAATCAGGAGCCGCCTGCAGTAGGACCACAGGTGCTGTCTGCTGGCTGTGAGGCCACCAGCAGCAGCAGGACAAGCCACAGAAGCAGCAGGAGCCATGGCCCGCAGGCAGCGCAAACGGTGACAGCAAACAGACTAAACAGCGAACACTATCACTGCTGCTGCCGTTGCTGCTGCTGCGGCGGTTTCTTCGGATCGACATGCGTGCAAGCTGCGTTACAAGCACGGTCGCGACGGCAGCTGCTGCTGCCACAGCGGCAGCAGCAGCAGCAGCAGAGCCTCTTTCCCCTGCAGTGCAAAAAAGCACGCAGGGGACCCGAAGAAGAACGCAGCAACGGCTAGCTGGCGACAAAGACTGCAGCAGCAGCAGCAGGCCACTACTGCAGGTACCAACCCAAGACAAGAATCTAGTGCATCTGCATCAGCAGCAGCAACGCTGCTGCTGCAGCAACGCAGCAACGGCGGCACCGCTGCTGCTGCAGCAACGTAGCAGCAGCAGGCAGTGGAGCGCGCTGCCGCGGAACAAAATCGACGGCCAGCTCCCTCCTCCTCGCGAGCCGCACGTCAGACCGGACTCCTAGCTAGCTAGCTAGCTAGCTAACTAGCTAGCCAACTAACTAGCTAGGTAGCTAGCTAGCTATCTAGCTGGCTAGCCAGCTAGCTAGCCAGCTAGCTAGCCACCTAGGTAGCTAGCTGGCTAGCTAGCTAGCCACCTAGGTAGCTAGCTGGCTAGCTAGCTAGCCACCTAGGTAGCTAGCTGGCTAGCTAGCTACTCAGTTGGCCATACGAACGGCCAGCTGGTCCCCACGAGCAAGAGTAGCTAGCCAGTCAGCTAGCTAGCTTGTTGACAGTGAACCCGCGCATAGCTGTCTGAATATAAGCTAGCTGGCTGGCTAGCTAGCTAGCTAGCTAGCTGGCTAGCTAGCTAGCTGGCCAGGCAAGAGCATTGGCATTAAAAACCGGCATGAATTTAACTAACGGCTCTTCCAACGTCGAAAATAAAGCATTTTCCTGTTGCTGCTGCTTTATGATCGCCGTTGCTTCTGCTGTCACCTCCGCAGTAGCCCGTGAATTCCCCCTGCTGGCGTTCTCTCTGCTGCTGCTGCTGCTGCTGCTGCTGCTGTGCAGAGGCCGCATTTCAGTCCTGCGAGGCAACGCCGCACAGCACGGCAAGCACACTCCCTTTGTCCTAGCCACTAGCAGCACAGGTGCCAGCAAAGAGCAGCAACAAGAGCAGCAGCAACAGCAACAAGAGCAGCAGCAACGGCAACAAGAGCAGCAGCAACGGCAACCACAGCAGCAGCAACAGCAACCACCTGCTGCTTCGGCGACTTCGGGCTCTTGCTTTTGCGGGGATTGTCGCTGTCCTCCCCACTGCTATCGCTGCTCTCTCTCTCCCTCTTGCGCTTTCTGCTGCTGCTGCTGCTCGTTGCTGCTTCATCTTTCTTCCCTTTTTTCTGAAGTTTCTTGAGGCGCTTGGCCTCTTTTTTTGCTGCCTTTTTTGCTGCCTTTTGCTGCCGCTTCGCTTCTTTCTTTTGCTGCTTCTGCTGCTTCTTCCGCTCGGCCACTGCAGCACGAATGGTGGAGTCCATCATGAAAAAGGGCAGCTCCTCCTCCTCATTTTCGCTGCTGCTGCTGCTGCTGCTACTGCTGCTGCTGCTGCTGCTGCGGTGGCTGTGCTTGCTCGTGCGGCGGCGCTTCTTGTGGTGATGGTGACTCTTCTTCTTGCCCCCGCTTCGGCTGCTGCTGCTGCGCTGTTCTGCTGCAGCAACAGAGGCCAGGGGCTTAACCCCCGCTAAGGCAGACACACCACCTGCAGCAGCAGCAGAATCAAGCCTCTGGAAGCGGTGCGCATGCATTGCCCGTTGGAGCTGCTGCCGCTGCTATTACAACGAAAGTGTAGCAGCAGCACAGGGAGCAGCAGCAGAAGCTGCAGCAGCAGCTGCTGCTGCGAACGGCCACGGCCTACCTCTCGTGTCTGGCATCAGCGCTACAAAGACTTCCTCTTTACGGCAGCAGCAGCAGCAACAGCAGCAGCCACTGTGGGGTAGCCCACACCTGCACCCACGACCCAAGAATGAAACAGCCCCCAGTGGCTTTTTGCTGCTGCGGCGCAGCTGCTGCAGCACCAGAAGTAACTAACGGCAGCAGCCTCTAGCAGCAGCAACAAGCAAGCTCGCTCTGAGGACTTGGCAGACACTGTCGGCTGCTGCTGCTGTCGGCGTTGTGTTGCTGCGCAGGGTGTGAAGCTGCGATCCACTCTGTTCTAGCTGTGGCCGACGCGACGCGATTGCAGCAGCCGCAGGAGTAACAGCGGCAGCGGCAACAGCAGCAGCAGCAGCGGGGGTTCTTGCTGCGGCGGTGCGCCGAGAAAGTCAAAGGGCAATTTCGCCGCTAGAGAATGTGTTGCTGTCAGGTGGGCACTTGAAACTGCACAGCAGCTGCAGCACCTGCTGCCGTTCCCGTTCTCGCTGCTGTTGTTGCTGCAGTGTTCCTGTTACTGCTGCAGCGGCTCCCAGAACTCGCAACTGGACTAAAATGTGGCTCGTGTTTTTCTTTACAGTCTCGTGAGACCTTATCCATACCGTATGCATGCATGCAAAGAAGCATGCGTCCGCCACCGCCGCCGCAGCAGCAGCAGCAGCAGGCAGAGCGCAGCCGGCAACAGCAGCAGCAGCAGCCTTAGCAGAAACGACCCCACCACCCCCCAGCAAGTTCCACCGAATTGCAACAATATGATTTTTGCGCTCATAGTCACTACTGATTTTTACCGTGTGCCCGCTCTTCGAAGGCCTCAGAGCAACTCAAGCTGCTGTAACCCTTAGCAGACGCGGTTTGCTGCTGCTGCTGCTGCTGGTGCTGCGGCTGTTGCCCCTGCGTAAGGCTGCCTTCCGTCTCAGCTCAGAACAACAGTCTCATTCGCTGCTTCTTTACGTCATGCTGCACTCAGCTTGAGGGGCTTGGCCAATTCTGGGCCGCTGCCTCTGCCGCTTCCCCTGCTGCTGCTGCTGTAACCAGACAGCAAGTCGGCAGCAGCAACACAAGAGCAACGCACGCATTAAGATCACGCCCTTAGCAGCGGGAATAACTGCATAATCGGCAGCTGCCAGCGACCTGGTGACGGCAGCAACGGCGGCGACGGAAGCAGCAGCAGCAGCAACGGCCTCCGCAGCATCAAGGCCGATGGCGCTGCTGCGGTTGCTGCTCTTCAGCAGGCCAGCGCAAGAAGAGCGCCTTTGCTGCTGCTCTCTCTGTGCACCATCAACTCCACTTTATGGGTCAGGCAGCAGCAGCTGCAGCAGCAGCACCTCATGAAGGTCTGCAGCTGTAGAGCTGATGCAGCAGTGCGTAAAACTGCAGCAGCAGCTGCAGGTTGGTTCCTCCATGGAGGATACGCAAACTCCAATATCCAGCATCTGCAATGGAAACAGCAGCAGCAGCAGCAACTGCAACGGAAGCAGCAGCGGCGATAGCAGCATCGGCGGCAACGGCAGCAGCAGCACCAGCAGCAGCAAGGGTGCAGGGACCCCACGCACTTTGCGCTGTGCAGATGCTGCTGCTGCTATGGGCCTGCTGCCGAAGGGCCTAAACCAGCAGCAGCAGCAGCAGCAGCTAAACGGTTTCTCTCCAAGTGCCAGCACGGGCTCCCATATGGCGCCTTCGCCTTTTATGCAGCGGCCCTCCGAGCAGAAGCCTCAACTGCAGCAGCAGCAGCAGCAGAAGCAGGCTTACGGTATATCTTGCGTCTCAGGTTCAAGCGTCTCTGGGGAAAATGCAGCGCCGGCAATGCGGCAGCAGCAGCAGCTGCCACAGCAGCAGCAGCAGCAGTGGCCGCTGCAACAACAGCAGCAGGCGCAGCAGCACGGCCATTCAAGCAGTGCCCTGGAAGCATCTCGGTATTTCCAGCAGCAGTCTCTCCAGCAGCAGCCACCTCAGCAGCAGCAGCAGCAACAGCAGCAGCAGCAGCAAACAGCAGTCCAATCGAGAAACCCTCCTCTTGCACTGCTGGACGCTGTCGCCCGCCACCACCACCAACACAACAACAGCAGCAGCAGCAACAACAACAGGAACTTTTGGGGGGCTGGACTTTGCAGCAGCAGTGACAGCAGCGTCTTGCGGGGCCTTAACTCGGAAGCGCAGCAGCAGCAGCGGCAAGGCAGTCCGCTGCGTGAGAATGTGTTCCCCCAGCAGCAGAAGCAGCAGTGGCCATTCGCACACCAGAAACAGGTGGAGCAGCCGCTGCAGCAGCCGCAGCAGCTGCAGCACGGGCTGCAGCAACAGCGTCTGCAGCAGCAGCAACCGCGCGTGTGGCAGCAAACATTAACGGCTGCGCAAGCTCAGTGGGCGAAGCCTCGGAGGGTGTGGAGCACCTACAGCATGCAGCTTAACACCAACAGCTGCAGCAACAGCAGCAGCAGCAACAGCAGCAGCAGCAGCAGCAGCAGCGCCAGCAGTGGCAGCTTCACAGGACCTGCGCTGCGCTGCGCGGACCCGTCGACACCCCCTGTTCCCCACCGGCGGCAGCAGCAGCAGCAGCAGCAGCGGTACTGGCAGCAGCAGCAGTGCCACCGGCAACAGCAATATTCAGGCTGGCAGCAGCAGCAGCAGCAACAGCGGCTGCAGCAGCAGCAGCGGCTTCCACGGGCAGCGGCGACACCGCAGAGGCTCTCAGCAGACCCTGCAACATCTACTGTGCAGCAGCAGCAGCAGGGCTTAGGAGAGCTGCAACAGCAACGTCTGCAGCAGCAGCAACACAGCCACCAAGCAGAGCAACTCAATCCCCTGCAGCAATGCGGACAGAGGCAGCAGCCACAGCAGCAGCAGCAACCGCCGCCGCAGCAGCCAGAGCAGCAGCAGCAGGACTACTCGTGGCTTCGCGTGGAGTGGGGAGAAGACATACTCGACTTGCTTGATGCAGCAAACGCAGAGGTAATGTTGCTGCTGTTGGTGCTGCTGCTGCCACTCCAAGTGCTGCTGCTGCTGACGGTGCTTCCGCTGTTGCTGCTGTTCTCATAGCGGGCGACTTGTCATTTCTGTTGGTGCTGCTACTGCTACTGCTGGTGATGGGTGGAGAGCGTCTGCTGCTATTTGCCGTGCTGCTGCAGGACTTTGCGAGCAACAGCAGTGGGGAGCCGGCTGCAGCAGCAGCTGCTGCTGCCCCGAGTGCTGCAGCATCTGCAGCGCCAGCTGCTGGAAATGCGGCTGCAAACTCAGCAGGCACTTCCGCGGGAGGTGCTACTGCTGCCCGTAGGCTTAGCGGCAACAGCAGCAGCAGCAGGAAAGTAGCAGGCTGGGGCTCTGCTGCTGCTGCTGTGCTGCGGGTAGACCTACGCGACGAGCTGTGCGTCATCTGCTCAGAGCTGCTGCTGCAGCAGCAGGAGATCGCCTCACTTCCCACCTGCTGCCACCTTTTTTGCTTCGCGTGCTTATACAAGTAAGCTTGTTGCTGCTGCTGCTGTGGCTGCTGCACTACTGCCGTCCCACACAAGTATGTACGTTTGCTGCTGCTGCTGCTGCTGCTGCTGCTGCAGATGGGCGTCAATCAGCAGCAGGTGCCCGCTGTGCTCTACAGCATTCACTACCATTGTTCGCCGGCGGGTCAGTGCAGCAGCAGCAGCAGCTGCTGCTGCTGCAGCTGCTGCCAGCAGCGGCGGCAGCGGCAAAGCTACCAAACAAGAACCCTTTGGGACTGCTGTAAAGATGGACCCCAGCAATGCTGCAGTCAAAAGTGAGCAGCAGCAGCCGCAGCAGCAGCAACAGCAGCAGCAGCAGCAGCAGCAGCCGGGCGGCGCCTCGCTGCGTATTGTCGCCGCTTGCCAGCCCAAGCCGGGAGGCAGCAGCGCCGAAGGCGCAGCTCCAGCAGAAGCAGCAGCAACAGGAGCTGATCCTGCAGCAGCAGCAGATGCTGCAGCAGGGGATGGCTGCTTAATAGGCCTGCAGCTGGTGGAAGAGGTGCCCCTGCCGCCCCCACAGCCGCGGCGTCGGGGATCGGGATCGGGATCGGGGTCGTTGGGATCGGTTGGCGGGTGCGAAGTTTGCGGCCGCGACGACGACTGGAGCTGTTTGCTGCTCTGCGATGAGTGCGACGGCGCCTTTCACATTTACTGCCTTTCCCCGCCGCTTGCTGCAGTGCCTGAGGGGGACTGGTGCTGCAGCAGGTGCCAGCAGCAAAGAGACGCGCGCCAGCAGCAGCGCCAGCAGCAGCAGCAGCAGCGCAGGCAGCAGCGCAGGCTCAGGCGGCAGCAGCAGACAAACACGAGGCAACGAAGCGCCAGGAGGCCGCGCAGCAGCAGCAGCAGCAGCAGCAGCAGCAGCGCAGCGCAGGCGGGCCCCGCGCCTGGAGCAAGACCCAAGAAAAAGCTCAAAAAGGCTGCAGGTGAACGGGTTGCTGCTGCGGCTACTGGTACCAGCAGCAGCAGCAGCAGCAGCATTGCACACGTGGATTTCGAGGTGTTTGCGCACAACAGCAACTCCAGGCCCAGCGCTGCTGCGCGGGGGAGGAGGGTTGCTCGCAGCAGCAGCAACAGCAGCAGCAGCAGCAACAGCAGCAGCAGCAGCAACAGCAGCAGCAGCAACTGCCGCAGAACCCCCGTGCGCGCTGCACGTCGCTTGCGAGTCGTGAGAAGACAACGGAGGCCTTCGGTTAGCGCTACAGAGAGCTGCAGCGACGACTCCTCTGACTTGCGCGACTTCATTGTGCCCAGTAGCAGCAGCAGCAGCAGCAGCAGCGGCAGTAACACTGGCAGCAGCAGCAGCAGCAGCAGCAGTAGTGACAGCGATGGCAGCGACAGCAGCGATGTGACTTCTCCCAGCCGGAGTCTCGCGGCAAGCCGCAGCAGCGGAAGGAGCAGCAAGAGCACTAGCCGCAACAGTCGCAGGAACAGCGGCAGCAGCAGCAGCAGCAACAACAACAACCGGAACAGCAGTACTGAAGCTGGCCTTAGAATTTTGGGGACGCCCGTAGAGAGAAGACACCAACAGCAGCAGCAGCAGCAGGAACAGGAACGAAAACAATCTGAGCGAGTCTCACCCGTGCTGGGACCCTCAAGAGGCGCTGCAGCGCCAGCATCGAATGTCCATGTCGCCCAAAGTCCGCTGCAGCAGCAGCAGCAGCAGCAGCGCCAGCTGAGACAGGTAAATTCGCCGCAGCAGCGGCGGGGCACTGCAGTTCGAAACCACGGCGGCGTGCAGGCACTGCTTTGCCGTTATTTTGTCAGCCCAGCAGCCCGAAACGGGGCAGCCAGAGGCAGCAGCAGCGGCAGCAGCAGCAGCAGCAGCATCATCAGCAGCAGCAGCAGCAACAGCAGCAGCGGCAGCAGCAGTAGCAGCAGTGTGGCACGATAGGGGGGCAAGTGGGGCCCCTACTACCAGCCTTATGGCCATGTGAGGCCTTAATTTCCCCCAGGGCACTACGGGGGCCCCTGTGGGTACTGGGGGGCCCCCTGGAGCCCCCACTGAAGCGGACATTTGCTTCTGGCGCTATTTTAGCGGAAAATGAATTTTGGGTGCTTTCAATTCTTCTTTGGCGCTGCTGCTGATGGAGCGGTTGCTGCTGCAGCTCATGCTGGTGTAGTTCTTGCTGCTGTTGCTGCTACTGTTGCTGCCGAAAACTAGGTGCTGTTGATGCAGCTGCTGCTGACCTGTCAACCGCCGGTGCTGCCGTTGTGTTGCACCTTGCTGCTTCGCTGCAGCAAGCGGCGGTGAAGACTGAAAAGATAGAGGCAAACAACAAAAAGTAGTCCTCAAATTCTAAATTTAAAACACTGAAAAAGAAAGTTAGATCGAAAGGGGAAGCTCCGAGACCGGGAATTGAACCCGGGTCTTCCGCGTGACAGGCGGAAATACTAGCCACTATACTATCTCGGACTGTGAGGTACCACTCCAACAATCCTAGATAGCTCGTCTTTTTCCTTTTTGAAGTAATTTAATTATTAAAAATCCGAACAAATTGTCTATTTTGATTCAAACTGGTTCTTTCAAGCCGCAGATCGCGGCGTGGATTCTGTCTACCCCCAGCTTGGTGGGCATCGATGGAGTTGTGGAGGCATTGCAGACTCAGCCCTAAAGCCAGGAAGCAAAGTTGCCAATTTGTGCTTTTTAAAATTAAATTAACAATTAAAATTTATCTTCTGCAGACTGATGGAGTCGTGGAAATGTATAGGGCCTCCTGGCGCCACGACTGCGCCGGTGGCGTTGGTGGCCGCTGGTGACTGTGGGTGTAGGGAGAAGAGCAGGCGGTCGAAACAGCTCGTTGCTGTCTTTCTGCAGACTCTCTGTACTTAACAAATGGTATTTTTATTACAAGGTTTTCTACCAAGGAAGGTGAGCGTTCAAGGGAAGCCTGTGCTGTGGAGTTGACCGTGTGGGACACTTAGGGCCTCTACCGGCTGGGGGCCCCCAGAGCTCTGGCTGTGCGCCGGGGCTTTCTTCTTTGCCTATTTGTAAGCTTCTTAGGAGGGCATTTCATTTGATTTGTTTGAAATTTGTCTTCTTTGCTCTTCCCTCATTAAGTACCGAACTGCCCGTGCACTCTGGCGAGCCGAGGCAAACGCTTCAAAGACTGTGGAGCGACTGGGCCCCACCTCCTGTTCCTCGCCTGTCTTCTATCATTTTTCATCTAATTTCTCGGTTTTTTGTTTAACTTAATCTATTTTGAGCGCTTCAGTTTATTCTTCCGGGCCAAACCTCTTCTTCTGGCCTGCGCAGGAGGTGCCGGTTTGCTGCTCTGCGGGGGCGATGGGCACTCCAATGGAGTGTATGCAGTCTTGAGCACTTTTTGATTTTAAACGTAATAAAAGTGACTTAAAGTCACACAAGTAAACAAATAATACAGTTTTATGGGATCTGGTTTTCTCTTTGCTGCTGAAATGGCTGCGCAGCAGCCAGTGCAGGTGCTGGAGCTCTACAGCGGAATTGGGGGCATGCACTGCGGCCTCCTGCATGCCCAGAAACTGAGGCTCTTCAGGTCCAGACACAATTTGAAGCTCAACTGCTGCTGCTGCGGGGCCCCGCTGCCGGCCCCGGCTCCGAACACCAGCCCCAGAAGGGGCTCTGCGAAGAAAGCAGCAGCAGCAACAGCAGCAGCAGCAGCGGGCTGCTGCTGCCTCAAGGGCATTCCTGCCCCAGGCAGCAGCGGCTCTGCGCCGCTGGACTGCTACGAAGGACTCACTGCCCACAACATCCCTCTTGACGGCAGCAGCTACTGCGTGCATCCCCTGCTAGACGAACAGCCCCACACAGCAGCAGCAGCAGCAGCAGCAGCAGCAGCCCAAGCTGCTGCACCGCACAGCAGCAGCAGCAGCGGGGAGCTTCCCTTCCAGCTGGTTGCGGCCGTGGACATCAGCGACTCCGCATGCGCTGTGTACCGCGGGAACTTCTGCCGCTTGCCGCAGCAGCAGCAGCAGCAGCGGCCGGAGCACCAAGCTGCTGCTGCTGCTGCTGCTGCTGAGGGGGCCCTCCCCAAGTGCCTCAGCGCAGACATTGGCCGGCTGCCCCTGTCCTTCTTCCAGCTGCTGCGGGGGCCCCTGTGGCTGCTGGCTCCGCCGTGCCAGCCATTTGCCCGTCGGGGGCTAAAGGCAG
>NW_013543452.1:1728-5092 GCF_000499545.2 Eimeria tenella
CAGCAGCAGCAGCAGCAGCAGCAGCAGCAGTCGGCAAGAAACGCAGCGCCGATGTGTGCAGCACGAGCAGCAGCAGCAGCAGGAACAGCAAGACCAACAGCAGCAGCACCAGCAGCTATCCCAGCAACAGCGGCAGCAGCGGGAATGCCAACTGCAACAGCCGCAGCAACAGCAGCACCGCCCCCAAGAAAAGCCGCTCCAGCAGCAGCAGCCGCAGCAGAAACAGCTGCAGCAGCAGCAGCAGCATACCGCCAAAAAGCGCTGCGTTCGGGGAAAAGTCAAGGAGACATAAATGTGTATCTTCCATTTGCTGCCTCTTTCCGATGCTGCTGAAGCTGCCGCAGGTAATGACGAAGGGAGCAGCAACAGGCTTTGCTGCTGCTGCTGCTGCTACTGCTGCTGCTGCTGCTGGGCTCGGCGAAGACGGAGACGCTGCATCCGAGAAGCCCAAATGGGCCCTGCAGGACAAACACAAAAGTGCTGCTGTTGCTGCTGCTGCTGCTGCTGTTAGTGCTATAGTGCTGCCCTTGCGGCTGCTGCTGCTGCTGCTGCTGCTGCTACTGCTGCTGCTAACGTTGCTGCTGCTGCTGCTGCTACTGCTCAGGCAGCGGCAAGGCGCTCCTCGTGCTGCCCCGCCCCCCAAACCCTAAACCCTAAACCCTAAACCCCAAACCCTAGTGTTTGCTGCGGACTTAGGAGTGAGAGATCTGCTGCTGAGGGTCTGCAGCGCAGCAAGCATTGCCTCCTCCTTCCTTCTTGCTGCTGCTGCTGTTTCCTCTTGTTTAAATCTTGCTGCTGTCATGTCCCCCATCTTCAGCAAGCCCGCGCTCCTGATGCTGCTGCTGCTGCTGCTAGAGCTGCTGTCGAGAGGGCTGGTAGGCGTGACACTGTCGCCTTCATTGCTGTTGGTCGAGCTGCTGCTGCTGCTGCTGCTGCTGCTGCAGCTGCCGCTGCGGCTGCTGCGGGAGCTGTTCTGCAGGGTGCGCGTCTTGTGTCTGCTGCTGCTGCTGCTGCTGTGGCCGTGACTGTCCTCGTCCCGGTGGCGGCGGCGCTGCTGCTGCTGCTGCTGCTGCTGTCCCTGCTGCTGCTGGTGCTGCTGCGGAGAGGATTCCTCCTGCTCCTCGTCTTCTAAAGAGAAGCTTAAAAGGCCCCTGCGGGCAACCCTTGTGGCCATTGCTGCAGCAGCGTGGGGCTTACAGCCACAATACTTGCTGCTGCTGCTGTTCTTGCTGCTGTTGCTGCTGCTGCTGCTGAGAATGTCGCCGTGTCTCGTGCGGCTGCAGAACGCCCGCAGCTGCTGCTGCTGCCGCTGCAGCCCCTGGTGCTTCTTCTGCTGCTGATTCTGCTGCTGCTTCGCCCCTGCAGCAGCAGTTGCAGCTGCAGCAAATACCGAAGCAGGAGGCGCTGCTGCTGCTGAGCGGCTGAGCAGCAGCAGCGCCTGGCCCAGCAGCATCCACTCCTGCCTCCCAGGCTAGGGTTTAGGGTTTAGGGTTTAGGGTTTAGAGTTAAAAGCTTAGGAATTAGAGTTTCTCGCGGCGGCTGGTTGACACTGTCAGCCACACGGCTAAAAGCGAGAGCCTGCTGCTGCAGAACAGCAACTGCTGCTGCTGCTGCTGCTGCTGCCGGTTTGGCTAGGTTAACGAAATACAGTGGCGAGATTAAGTGTTGCTGCATTACTTGCTGCTGCGGCTGTAGATCTGCTGCTGTTCCTGCTGCCAAATCCGCCGCTGTTCAAGAACCCGTCAGCATGTGCTGCTGCTGCTGCTGCAGCAGCAGCAGGACCCGCTGCTGCTTGCACTGAAAACCGCTAAATTTCGAATAGTTATTGAGTTTTATTTAAATTGTATCTTCAAAAGACAAATGACGAAGTATATTTGCTGCTGCTGCAGTGCACCGGCAGTTCTAAACCACCTAATACACACATTAGCGGCTCGCATGCAGCAGCAGCAGCAGCAGCAGGAGAGACCGTTGCTGCAGCCGCAGCAACAGCAGCAGCAACAGCAACACTTTGCCCCAACGAGGCCACCCACACTTCCATCTCGTCTAATATGGCAGCAGCACCAGCTGCTGCTGCTGCGGACTTAGCTGCAGCAGCAGCCCTTCAGTAGAGAATGCTCTCTTAGTCGCTGCAGCAGCAGTAGCAGCTGCAGCAGCAGCAATACGAGCAACACCCAAAGACGGATCTCAGGGGCTGCAGCAGCAAGGCCGCCACACGTGGCAGCAGCCACAACACCGGCAGCAGCAGCAGCAGCAGCAATAAAGAGAACTGCAGCAGCAAGATCAGCAGCAGCAGCAGGTGTTTCATAACAATGGCGTTGCGGAGGATAACACCGGCGCTAAAGGTGACCCCACGCTTGCTGCTGTTCTTGCTGCTGCTGCTGCTGCTGCTGCTGATGCACGCCCTCTTTAGCTGTTACTGGAGTCGCCGCTCGCCACAGCTGTATCAACAGCCCGTCTGATTTGCTGTTGTTCTTCTTTGCTGCTGCCTGTTCTTGCTGCTGCTGCTGCTGCTGGTTTTGCGGGGCCTGCTTCTGCTGCTGCGAGTTTTGTGAGGCTGCTGCTACTGCGCTTGCCGCTGCTGCACGCCTTCCTGCTGCTGCTGCTGCTCCTCCATTGTGCTGCAGCGCCTGAGGGCCACAGCCAGTCCCACACGGCCTGTGCTCCCCACGAGGCAGCAGCAGCAGCTGCTGCTGCTGCAGCTGCAGCAGCTGCAGCAGCTGCAGCAAATTCGGCATCAGCATGAGTGGCATCGCCGGCAAAGCCAGAAACAGCTACAGCAGCAGCAGCAGCAGCAGCTGAATGTTCTGCTGAGACAAAGGCAGCTGCAGAAACAAAAACAGCAGCAGCTGCAGCAGCCTTACAGTGGCCGCAGCAGCAGCAGCAGCAGCATGTTTGCTGACTCTCTGATGCGGGCTGTAAGCCGTTTACACGAACTTCCGAGCAGCAGCAGCAGCAGCAGCAGTCGACCCTTAGGAGGCCGTGCTGCAGCAGCAGAAGCAGCAGCAGCTGCAGCAGCAGCAACGGCGCTGCAGCACTTCCAGCGTTTCTTTCCCAAAGCAGCAGCGCAGCCCTCAGCAGCAGACTGGCTGCTTGTCCATAGATTTCTCATTGCCATCCCGCCAGTAAGGGTTTAGGGTTTAGGGTTTAGGGTTTAGGGTTTGGGGTTTGGGGTTTAGGGTTTAGATTGTGTGAAACAAGGAGAGCTCTAGTGCAGACGCTGTGTAGTCATCCCCTAGGTTCCAGGCCTTAGGGTTTAGGGTCTAGGGTTTAGGGTTTAGGGTTTAGGGTTTAGGGTCTAGGGTTTAGGGTTTAGAGTTTAGAGTTTAGGGTTTAGGGTTTAGGGTTTGCGGCTCAGGATAGGGTT
>NW_013543453.1:0-14419 GCF_000499545.2 Eimeria tenella
TGCTGCTGCTGCTGCTGCTGCTGCTGTAGGGGCGTGCATTAGCGGGAGCAGGGAGGCGCAGCGGATTGTGGACTGGGTGACGGGCAGCATTCCCAAGAAGAAGCTGGAGAAACTCATGGCAAGCCAGACCCGCAAACCCTAAACCCTAAACCCTAAACCCTCGCCCTAACACGGGGCCCCAAACCTGCTGCTGCTCCTGCTGCTGCTGCTGCAGCTTTTCAAGGGACCGGGGGTGACGTGGCAGCAAAGCGAAGCTGATGACGCCGTGGGACTGAAGATCGGCAGCAGCCAATATGTCTATGAAGACGAGATCCAGGGGCCCAGGCCAGAGTGAGTTCCTGCTGCTGCAGCAGCAGCAGCAACTGCTGCTGCTGTGCTTGGCCTGCTAGTGTATTTGCAGCTTGCGCGCGACGCCGCCTCCACAGGCAGCTCACTGCCTGTTGCTGTTGTTGCACTTGGCGCACTAGACCCACCTGCTGCTGCTGCTGCTGCTGCCGCTGTTGTTGCACTTGGTGCACTAGACTGACCTGCTGCTGCTGCTGCTGCTGCTGCGGGTTTTGTTGCAGGGAGCGGTGCGAGTGGTTTGGCGCAGTGCGGTGCGGCTTCTGCGGAGAAGGGCAGCAGCTAGACCGGCTGTTTGTGGGGTGCATCTCGATCCCGCTGCCCCCCAGCAGCAGCAGCAGCAGCAGCAGCAGCAGCAGCAGGTGCCTGCGCGTGGCGGTGCACGAGGACTGCAGCTACCACTGCCAAGAAGTCCTCAGCAGCGCAGAAGGCAGCCAGTGGTATAACTTAACTCGCGGGCTGCTGCGGGCTGCATGCACTTTTTGCTGCTGGTGTGGCTGCCGCGGCGCCGGCCGTCTCTGCAGCAGCAGCAAATGTGCTGCAGCAACTCACCTCCCCTGCCACCTGCGCGCCACGCAGCAGCGACGCGACATGTGGGCCCCCGCTTGCGCTGCTGCTGCTGCTGCTGCTGCTGTGGCGGCTGCTGTGGCGGCTGCTTTGGACGCTTGTTGTGGAGAGGGTTGGGGTGCTACTGCTTGCCTGCTGCTGCTGAAATTGCTGCTGCGCTCCTGCTGCTGCTGCTGCTGCAGTCCCTTCTACTGCCCGGAGCACCTGTTGAAGAAGTGGCACGGCTACGCAGGAGGCCCAGGTCAGTCCCAAGCAGCAGCAGCAGCTGCTGCTGCTGCTGCGGCTGCTGCTGCGGCAGCCGCTGCTCCAGAGCCTAGGCGAGCGCTACACGCAACAGCACGCCAGCAGCAGCGCCGGCTGAAGCAGTCTAAGCAGCAGCAGCAGCAGCAGCAGGAAGAAGCAGCTTGCCTCGACTGTGCAGCAATTCGCACTGATGCTGCTCTTACTAAGGGGTTGCAGCAGACGAGCAAAGCAGCAGCTGCTGCAGCAGCAAATGCTGCAGCTGCAGCAGCAGCAGAAGACGGTGTAAGCTACAAGGATGAACTAGCAGCACTCGCCACAGGGATAGCTGCTGCAGCTGACGCTGCTGCAGCACTGTTAGGAGACGCTCCTGGTGCTGCTGCTGCAGCAGCAGCTGCTGCAGCTGATGATGCTGCGTCAGCGACGGGCATTCCCGGCAGCGAAGGCTGCAGCAGCGCAGGCTCTCTAGATGAGCAGCAGCAGCAGCAGCAGCAGCAGCTGCCGCTGCCAACAGAGAAGCAGCAAAAGACTGTGCGTCCGCTGCCTTATCAATTTCGCGTTGCTCCGCCGCCGCCGCCGCCGCAGCGGCAGCAGCAACAGCAGCACCGGCAGTACCTCATGCAGCAGCAACAGCAGCAGCTGCAGCAGCAGCAAAAGAATATGTTCAGTGAGCAGCTCAAGGCTTTCCTGAACGCCATAGGATACCATTCCACAGCAGCAGCAGAAGAGCCAAACCAGCAACAGCAGCAGCAGCAGCAGCAGGAAGAGCAGCAGCTGCTGCTGGATCAGCGGCAAAAGGAGCATCAACAGCTGCAGTTGCACTACCAGAAAGGGCAACAACAGCAGCAGCTGCAGCAGCAGCTGCAGCAGCTGCAGCACCAGCAGAAAGAGCAGCAGCTGCTGCAGCAGCAGCGCTACGTACAGTGAGTATTGGCCCCCGCCTTTCGCTGCTCTTTCCCTCAAAGTTCCGGTGTACATACACCCCAAACCATGAATTAAAACTAAGCAGCCTAAGTTGCTGCTGCACTCCCTTTTGCTGCTGCTGCTTTTTGCCCCTCTGTAGCATTTCCTTTTGTTGCTGCTGCTTTTTGTCCCTCTTTAGCCTTTTTACTGCAGACATTCGTCCCCGCATTTCGCGACAACTAAGCAGCAGCAGCAGCATTAGCAGTTGCAGCAGCAGCAGCAGCTGCTGCTGCTGCTGCAGCGGACCACAGTTAGCTTGAACTGCCTGCAGTTAGCTGCAGCTGCCTCCAGCTAGCTGCAGCTTTACGCAGCGCCGTATAGGTAGCCACTGAGAATACATGCAGCTAGCCAGAGCTAGCCACAGCTAGCTACTGGTAGCCACAGCTAGCTGCAGCTAGCCACAGCTAGCTACAGCTAGCTACAGCTAGCTACAGCTAGTCACAGCTAGCCACGGTGAGTAGGCCGCGCCCAAAGACATTCCGCGCAGCCTCCTTGGGAGGGGGCGTTCTCTAGTTGGCTACGTCTTTCCTGTGCAGCAGCAGCTGCTGCTGCAGCAACAGCAACAGCAGCAGCAGCTGCAGCTGTTGCTGCTGGACCCTCAGTGTCTGGCCGCTATTAGCAGCGTTTGCAGGCACATAAAGCTGCGGGATTTGCGAGGATTTGAAAATATAAATTGCAAAATAAAAATAATATTAAATTAAAAAAGCAATTCGTTTGAGTGGGTCAGTGTGCCGCTTGCTGTACGCATGCACTGCGGTGTACAGACACCGCAGCCCACTGGTGCCTGCATGCAGCGGGAAGCAGCAGCAAATGGAGGCTTTAAAGCAGCAGCAATAAGTGCACCTGAGGGGATTTATTTAATTAAATTAAAATTCAACAAACTGAGCTAAAATTTGATGGAAATAAGTCAAAAGAAGCTCCGGGGCTCCGGGCTTAGGGGGTGCGGTGGGGGCCAGCAGCGGCTGCGGTCCACTGCGGACCGGCGGCTGCGCGCGGCGGATTCTCAGAGCGAAGAATAAAGCATTACTGGGAGTTTTCGGTGAAGCAAACCAAAAACTAAATTAATTTGCAAATGAAATTTGTTTGAACGGCTTCAGGCTGGGTCGGCGACGGGGTGTACGTACAGCTGGTCTGCGTACGCGCGGAGGACCGGCGGGTGACCACAGCGCGGCGTCTGCGCCCCTCGGTGCGAAAAGAGTTGAAACCTGCAGATAAAAGCCCAAAAAACAACAACTCGTTGCGGAATAATTCGAAAAACCGGGAGAATCGGGGTCGTTTTGGGCGCTTTCCGGGAAAATGCTGTCGGTGCTGAAGAACGCGCTGGTCACCGGCGCCAGCAAGGAAGACGTGGCGATCCGCAAGAAAGAACTCGACTGGTTCGCAAGAAACTGTTGGATTATAACTTCGCAGTCGACAGTCATTGCGGGTTTTTCTTTTTCGCAGCTTTCCAAAGCCCCCGACAGCCCCAGCAGCAGCTTCGCCGCTGTGCTGCACCTCGCGCTCACCGGCGCCTCCTTTGCTGCTGCACTCACTGTCCTCGTCCGCGCCACCCTCACGGGCATTTACGCCCAGGGTAACTCCCCCTGCTGCTGCTGCTGCTGCTGCTGCAGCGTGGAAAACGCAGCTTCTGACGCTGCTGCTGCGGCTGCTGCATCGCTGCTGCTGCTGCTGCTGCTGCTGCTGCAGGTCTGGCGCTGCGGGGTCCCGCAGGTTTCAGCGACATGGCAGCAGCAGTGGACCGGCTGCGAGCAGCACAAGACAGGATCCTGCAGGTGTTTGCTGCTGCTTTGGTTTGCTTCGTCTTCTCCAGCTTCACTGTTGTCTTGGCAAATGAAAAGCAAAAAAAAACTTCTCTCAAACTCCAAACAGCCCTCGCTGTTGCTGCTATCGCCATGGCCCTCGTCGCCTGGCGCTCTCTCCGCCTCTTCTACCACAAACGGTGCCTAGGGTTTAGGGTTTAGGGTTTAGGGTTTAGGGTTTGGGGGTTGGGGTTTGTGGGCAGCGGCAGCGCTTTGGCCTTCTTCCTTGCTTCGTCCGATTGCTGCTAGTGCTGCGGGGGGTCTACACTTGCTGCTGCTGCTGCTGCTGCTGCTGCTGCTGCTGAGGGGGTTTCATTGGCTGCTGCTGCGCTGCTGCAGGGCGGCCGGGGGAGGCCTTCGAGGCATTGAGGGGATTTATGGCCGCCTGGGGGATTTGGACGCACTTGTGACTGCAGAGTAAAAAGCAAAGATAAAGTAAAAAATAAAAATAAAAATAAAAAATAAAAATAAACAGTCAAAAAGAAATAAATTAAAAAGAAGAAAGAGGAATAAAAAGCGGCGGTGGGGGGCTGCTGCTGCTGCCGCGCCTTCAATAAATAAACTGACAGATCCACAAGGCAAAAGCGAGGGTTTAGGGTTTAGGGTTTAGGGTTTAGGGTTTAGGCGAGGTGTACGCACACCTCGTGTCGGCTGCTTAGTCTAGTGGTATGATTCTCGCTTAGGGTGCGAGAGGTCCCGGGTTCAATTCCCGGAGCAGCCCCATGTCTTTTTGGTTTTAAAGTGTCATTTAAATTGTCAATTTGTTTTAAATTTGTTTTTCTTTTTATATATTCTTTTATTTTTTCTTTGTTTCGCATTTTTGCCCTTCATGTGAATCCATTTGGCGCCTGGCGCCGCCGCTGCAGCTCGCGGGGGTGGCGGCGGAGGCGCTGTCTTGCGTGCCTCTGCCGCGAGACATTTCTTTTTCGTTTTTGCCGATTTAGTTTTTAATTTTTAATTTTTCTTCAAATTAAAAAGAAATAAATTAAAAGATTAAACCATGTTGGGGGAAAAAGGGGCATTTGGGGCTGGCGGGCGGCGAGCAGCAGCAGCGGCGGGAGTGTGTGCTCGGGCTCCAGCAGCGCGGATGTCTTGGCCTTCTTTGCCGCTGCTCCCCGCCAAAAGCTGCAGCAAATCGAATTAAATTGAGAATCTAATTTAGTTTAATTTAATTTATTTCTTTTTTTCCAGTTAAACGTCCCCAGCCGCCCCACACACCAGCGAAAATGGCACTACCTGGAGCAAGACGCCTTCTTGGCCTCGGCTCAAGAGCTGCTGCTGGCGGCCTCCTGAGGGCCCCCCTGTCTTCTGTGGCAGTCCCGAGGGCCCTCTGTGTTCCTGCAGCAGCAGCAGCAAGTGGAGCTGCTGCAGCAGCAACAGCAGCAGCAACACCGAAGAGAAGCTTCGCCACCATACCGCAGCCGACTTGTCTCGTGGGCACCACCGCGCCAGACTTCACCCTTGACGCCTACATGCCCTCAGGTAAGACCAGCAGCAGCAGCAGCAGCAACAGCAGCAGTAGCAGCAGCAACAACAGCAGCAGCAGCAACAACAGTAGCAGCAGCGAGGCCCCGCAATCCCATAGCTCAGGGTTTACGCAGCTCCCCACGACCCCTGCGAAACCTCGTGTCTCCCGTGCCCCTGCTGCTGCTGCTGCTGCCGCTGCTGCTGCTGCTGCTGCGCAGGGAAGGTGGAGAAGCTG
This sequence comes from Eimeria tenella, assembly GCF_000499545.2. Lineage (NCBI taxonomy): Eukaryota > Apicomplexa > Conoidasida > Eucoccidiorida > Eimeriidae > Eimeria > Eimeria tenella. Next base: position 5,614 of record NW_013543453.1, read on the forward strand.
TGTCTGTCGGAGCTGCTGCAGCAGCACATCGGAGTTTGTTTGCTGTTTTACCCTCTGGACTTCACTTACGTTTGCCCCACAGAGCTGCTGGCCTACAACAGCAAAGTGCAGGAGTTCAAAGACCTCGGATGGGCCGTGAGTTCTGCTGCTGCTGCTTTGCTGCTGCCTCTGCTGCTGCCCTTGCTGCTGCCTTTGCTGCTGCCTTTGCTGCTGCCTTTGCCGCTGCTCTCTGTCTGGCTTTCGCCTTTGATCTCATTTGCTGCTGCCGCATATGTCCTTTGCTGCTGCCGCTGCTGCTGGCCTGCTGCTTCCCCTGCTGCTTCGCCTGCCGCTGCCCCTGCTGCTGCTGCCGCTGCATCTGCTGCTGCACCCCTGCCCCGCCGCCCCTGCTTCCCTTGCCCCTCCCGCTGCCCGCACCCGCCCGCGGCTGCTGCTGCTGCTGCTGCTGCTGCTGCTGCTGCTGCTGCAGCTGGTGGGGATATCGGTGGACAGCGTGCACAGCCACAAGGCCTGGTGCGAGCTGCCAGCAGCAGCAGGAGGCCTCGGGGGCCTCCAATTCCCCCTTGCTTCGGACTTCATGAGAGAAGTTGCTGCTGCTTACGGGCTGCTAAGTGCTGCTGGCTTCGCGCTGCGGGGCTGCGCGCTTGTGGGGCCCCACAGGCTGCTGCGGCTGCTGGCAGCAGCAGACACGCAGCTCGGCCGCAGCCCCCAGGAAACTCTCCGTGCTGCAGCAATGATTTCCCACTTGCATGCAGCAGCAAACCAAAACAAAGTCTGTCCAGCTTGCTGGCAGCAGGGGCAGCCCGCCATGGAGGCCACCAAGGAGGCGGTCGCCAAACACCTGCAGCAAATGAAGGCAGAGGCCAGCAGCAGCAGCAGCAGCAGCTGAGCAGCAGCCGCAGCTGCGCGGCCAAGACGCGCGCCGCCGCGTTGCTGTGGCGCCGGACCTCGCCCCGCTGCTGCTGGGCGCCTGCTGCAGCTCTTGCTGCCGCTGCAGCAGCAGCAGCAGCTGCTGCTGCTGCTGCTGCAGCGGCAGTACTAGTTCGTGCTGCTGCTTTTTCTGAATTGCGTGGAATCTAAAAACTCAATTTAAGAAAAGCAGCAGAGATGAAATGAACTGCCTGCTGGCCACCGCCCACGAGGCGACACAACCAATACAGTGCTGCTGCTGCTGCTGCTGCTGTTACTGCTGCTGGTGCTGCTGCTCTTGCTGCTGCTGCTGCTGCGGGCTACTACTTCTTCTGCTGTTGTCTGCATTCCTCTGTAGCAAAGAGTTGAGAGGGTCCTGGCGCCCCCGGGGGCCTCACAGCGAAGCTCGCGGGATATCTCGGGGCCCCCAAGGGGGCCCCCAGGGGCCTTTAGGGGCCCCTAGGGGAACTCAGGGGCCCCTAGGGGCCCCAGGGGGCCCTAAAGGCCCTTAGGGGCTTCGAGGGGCCCCCAGGGACCTCCGGGGGGCCCCGGGGGACCCCCGTGGGTCTGGGGCTTTGTGAGGCCCCACAGGGGCCCACAGGAGGGTCTCAGGGGGCCCCAGGGGACCCTAGCAGCAGAGCAGCAGCGGAGCAGCAGCAAAGGATCAAATGTAGCTTAGGGTGGTGTACGTACACTGGATCGCTTTGCAGGGAGTCACAACAGGATAAGAGTCCTTTATATTCCTTTCTATTTATTTAGAATTATTTATTTTTAGTCACTCCATTTTTATATTTATTTATTTAAAATTATTATTTTGCATTTATTGCCATTTAAGACATGCGGCCGTTTGCCTCAGGGGCCCCACTGCTAGAGGGGAAGGAGCCGCAGCAACTGCAGCAGCAACTGCAGCAACAATTGCAGCAGCAACTGCAGCAGCCACAGCAGCAGCTGCAGCACCAACTGCAGCAGCTACAGTAGCAGCAGCAGCGTCAACTGCAGCAGGTGCTGCAGCGTCGACTGCAGCAGCAACTGCAGCAGGCTGTCTTCAAAGATGTGAATAAAGACATCTTAAGATGCAAAATTCAGAAGTGCAGAAGCAAATGCATCTTCTGTGAACATGTGGGGCTGCTGCAGCTCCGGAAACAGAAATTTAAAAACAAATGCAGCAGCAGATCCAAAAGAGAAAAGTCTGCTGCAGCAGCAGCACGCAGAAGACCTGCAGCTGCTGCAGCAGCTGCAGCGGAAACAGCTGCAGCAGCGCACAGGTGAAAGAATCATCTTGTGTGAGCAAAAGAAAGGAACTGAAGAGAGAACTAGAGGAAATAAACTTAAACTAAAACTGAACTAAAATAAAAGTAATAAATAAAAGGAATCCGTCGAATCTATCTGCAAGCGAGCTGCAGCTGTCTGGCTAAAGTGTCTGGACAGAGGCAGCAACAGCAACAGCAGGAGCGGCAGAACAGCAGCGCGAAGTGCAGCAGCAAATAAGCGAAAACGCTAAACAAAGCAAATACAAGAACTAAACAAAGGAGGTCTTTAGAGAGGCACTCAACGAGAAGCAAGTTTACAAAGAGTTGCGGTCTGTCTGGGCCGTAGCACTGCTGCTGCTGCTGCAGCAGCTGCTCCTGCTGCTCTGTACCTCTTCTGGTGCTGCCGCTGCTCTCTGTGTCTCTGCGGCTGCTGCTGCTGCTCCTCTCTTTTGCCGCTGCATTTTTTGTTCCGCCGCCGCTGCTGCTGCTGCTGCTGCTGCTGCTGCAGCAACAAACTAGGCCCCCGGCCCCACAAGAATGTTGTTGATGGGAATGAAAACCAGCTTGACAACGTAGCCAATAAAGCCCATCAGCAAAAAGCCAACAGCGCAGGCCCAGGCGATCTTTTTGAACTCGCGGGCGTCAGGTTTTGTGCATCTGAAAAGAAATAAAAAGAATTAAAATGAATTAAAATGAATTAAATTATCGCATTTTCACAAATTAAACACTTATTTAATTGTTAATTCTAATTGGGGGTCTTATTTGATCAAAGAATGGGAGAAAAAGAACGAAAAATGATCGAAAAATTAAAAAATTAAAAAAAATTAAAGTTTGAATTAAAAAAGTTCAAATGAAAAAACATGGATTGGGAAGGTGGCAAGCAGAGATGAAGAGAAAAACGAAAATAATAAAAATAAAAAATAAAGTAATTTAATTAATTCAAATTAATTTAATTTAAATTAATTTGATTAATTTAAATTAATTTAAATTAATTAAATTAATTTAAACCAATCAAATTAAATAAATGAATTAAAAGCAATAATCATGAATAGATGGAGTAATAATTTGGGAGCGATGGAATGAAGAAAGTAATTTGGGACTGAAAAAGAAATGAAAAAAGAATTTAAATATTAAAAAGAATTAAAAAGAAATAAAAAATAATTTAAAAGTAAAAGTGTTTAGAAATAAAAAGAACTTCAAATGGAGCAGCAAAAGACTTCCTCTGAATGACACTCTTTTGAAGAAAAGACAAAAGAGAAAAAAAGATAAACATGAAAAATAGAATTTTAAAAAGTTTTGAAGATAAAAAGCGGAAATAAAGAAATGAAATAAAAACAGAAGAGGAAATTGAAAAGAAACAAAGGGGAGGTAAAAGGAAACAAAGAGAAAACGGAAAAAATGTAAAAGAAAAAAAAGATACGGAAAGGAAACTAAAAAAGGAAATAAAACGGAAATTAAAAAGGAAATCAAAAAAGAAATAAGAGAACAAAAAATGAAATGAAAGAAAAAACAGAATCCAAAAGGTAAAAAAACACTTCAAATAAAAGCTAGCGAACTAGCGAAGCAACTAATGAACGATTTAACAATTAGATTAACTAATTAATTATTTTTTTTGATTATTTATTTTAATTAATTAATTTAAATAATTTGACTGAATTAACAAATTAAAAAACTATTTAATTATTATTTAATCGAATTATTTATTTTAACTCTAAAACGCAAAACAAGCCAGCGGGGAAAGTAAGAAGCGCGGGACCCGCTGGGGAGCGCGGGAGTCGAAAGTGGTCGAAAATAGGTCGAAAAAAAGGCGAAAAGGGGCAGGAAAAGAGCGGAAAAGAAGAAAAAAAAGAACGAAATGAATTAAATAAATTAAATTGGATTAAATTGGAAGAAAAAGGAGCAAAAAAAGAAGCAAAAACGCGAAAAAAATTAGAAAATACCTCCGAACGAGGCGCACAGAATCCGCACCGAAGTCCGCCAGCTCCGTCACCCAGAAACCCAGCGGGTGCGAACGGTCCAGCAGGAAGCTGGGAACTTTGTTTAATTGGACCATTTTCTGCAAAAAACGAATAAATTAGTCCAAATTAATTCGAAATAAATCAAGATAAACCACAATTCAACACTTTTCACCCTTTATTCGTAAACAGCGCCAAAAACCGCCTCGAAACACCCCCTGACGGCCGCTGCAGCAGCTGCAGCAGCTGCAGCAGCTGCAGCAGCAGCAGCAAGCAGCAGCAACACGCGGCAAACGCAGACGCCGCAGCAGCGCAGCATCAAAAGGGATAAATGGCAGCAGCACGAAGAGGCCGAAAGGACACAAATGAGAAAAAAGAAGAAGCAAAAGAGAAGCAAAAGAGGCACAGAGAAAGTCTTCCTTCGCCAGATCTGCCAAGAAGTGCACTCTAGATCAGCAGCAGCAGCAGAAGCAGCAGCAGCAGATGCAGCAGTAGCTAGGGGAAAGAGAACAGCATGGAGAGCAGCTAAGGCGGCATCAGAGCCCACACCACACAAACATGCTGCTTGTAATGCTGCTGCAGCAGCAACTGCTGCTGCTGTTGTTGCTGCTGCTGCCTCGGAGCCAGAGACATTACATGAGAGCTGCAGCAAACCCTAACAAAGATGCCGCAGCAGGCACCAGCAGCAGGAGACGGCCGCTGCTGCTGGAGCCAACCAGCCAGCGTGGTGCTGCTGCTGCTGCCGCTGCTGCTGCCTAGCACACTCCACTGCTGCTACTGTCGGGGACTGCGAGGCAATTCAGGGCCGTATCGGTATGCAGAAGCAGCAAACAGTAGCAGCAGCAGCAGCAGCAACAGCGCGGGAGCGGCGGGGAGGCGAGCAGCAGGTGGGAGACGTGCAGCAGCACTGTTCTTCTACAGAGACAATGGCGCAACGGAAGCAAGGACAGCAGCAGCAGCAGCAGCAACCCTCTTCGCTGCTGTTGCTGCTGCTGCTGCCGCCGCGTGGTAGGCAAAGGCCGGCGCTTACATGGAGCGTGTCTGCTGCAGCAGCGCAGCAGCCGGAGGCGTCTCGCAGGGGAACGAAGCTATCTTGAGCGGCAGCAGAAAAAAGAAATTGCAATTAATTTAGTTTTGAAGAACAGAAGCAATGCTGCTGCTGCTGCCGCTGCTGCTGCTGCAGCGCGGATGAACAGCAGGGCTGCAGAGCAGCCGCCGCCGCAGCCGCAACAGCAGCAGCAGCAGCAGCAAATGCAGCAACAGCTGAGCGGCCTGGCCGCACGGAGCCCCGGCAGCAGCTAAGAGCACTATAAAAGCATTATAAATTAAATAAATAATAAATTGAAGGAGACTTAGGGCTAATGTATCCCGGGTTTGTAACAGCAACAGCAGTAGCAGCGGCAGCAGCAGCAGCAGCAGCAGCAGCGCTGCTGCCGCCTCCTCGCTGGCTGCTCCCAGCTCCGTGGAAGACGTGAGAAGCAGCAGCAGCTACCTTAGGTGTCTCTTGAGCTGTTTGTTGCTGCGCCCTTCAGTCAAGCCATAATCGCCCTGCAGCAGCTGCGGCATCCGTCTTGGTGCTGCTGCTGCTGCGGTCGAGCCGCAGCAGCCTGGCAACAGCAGCTGCTGCAGCAACAGCTGCACGGAATTTCGATCTCCAGCGGAGGCGGCTTACCTTCAGCAGCCGACCGACCAGCCACCGAGCTCACCTGTTGCTGCTGCTGCCGCCTTCGCCGCTGCTGCTGCTGCTGCCGCTGCTCTAGCTGCGGCAGCGCCGCACACGCGCGCAACCCGTGGGACAGCTTCCCCCAGCGCTGCAGCAGAAGCAGCAGCAGCAGCTGCAGCAGCAGCTGCAGCAGCACCAGCAGCAGTACTTGCAGCGGCGCCATGGCCTTCACAGGGAAGGGCAGGGGCCTTGGCGGCCCCCCCGTGCTGGCTAGCAGCAGCAGCAGCAGCAGCCGCAGCAGCAGCAGCCGCAGCAGCAGCAGCCGCAACAGAAGCAAGTTGGCAGGCGGCGTGGGCGAAGCCTTGCTGCAGGGGATTGTCTCTGATGATTTGTTTTTAAATCTTCTTTCCTGTGGAGCTGCTGAGGAAGGTAAAGGCTGGGCAAATGCATGCAGCAAATGCATGCAGTATCTCTGCTGCTGCTGCTGCTGCTGTTGCTGTTGCTGCTGCTGCACTGTTTTCTGCGACTCCTGCTCACGTTTTTGTACTGCTACTGCTGCGCTTTCCCGCGCTGCTGTTGCTGTTGCCTGCACCTGCAGTTGAGCTCGCCAGTGCTGCTGCTGCTGCTGAACCTAGCAGCAAATGAATAGCTGCTGCTGCTGCTGCTGCTGGATGCAGAAGAGGACTGCTCCCTGTCTCCATCGCCCTCGCTGCACTCTTTCACGGGCGACGAGCTGGCGCTGCTGCAGCACGACCTCGACGTCCTCACTGCAGCGCAGCAGCAGCAGCAGCAACAGCAGCAGCAGCAGCAGCAGCAAGGCTTCCTCGGGCCTGCTGCAGCAGACTGCGAAGAGGCCCTCGACGTCAGCCGCGTGCGGCGACTGGTGGAGGACTACTGCGTGCGGTTCAGCTGTCTGTACACCCCAGGTGCAGCAGCAGCAGCAGCAGCAGCAGCAGCACAGCAGCAGTAGCAAGGGCAGAGCAGCGGCAGCGGCACAGCACTAGCCCCATAGCACTAGCAGCAGCAGTAGCGCAGCGGCAGCGGCGCAGCAGCAGCAGCAGCAGCGCAGCATCAGCAAAAGCTTTCTTGCCCATTTACTTGTGCTGCTTGTCGCTGCTTGCTGCTGCTGCTTCTCTGTGTAGGCCTGGCGCTGATTGCTGCTGCAGTCAGCTGCCTTGCGGTGTTTAGAGGAGCAGCAGCAAAAAGGCGCTGCGAGCTGCTGCATGCTGCTGCGCTGCAGTTGGCGTCTCCTGCGCCGCTGCTGCTGCTGCGGACCAAGACAGAAGACCTGCCGCACAGCAGCAGCAGCAGCAGCAGCAACGGCGTCGAAGTAGATGCTGCTTCTGCCTTCGAGCAGCAGCAGCAGCAGCAGCAGCAGCAGCAGCAAGACCCGCTCGAATACCCTCCGGTGTCTCGTGCTTTTGCTGCTGCGGTGTACAGGCAGCGCTTGCAGCAAGAACAGCAGCAACTGAAGGGACAGCAGCAGCAGCAGCAGGAGCAGCAGGAGCAGCAAGAGCAGCAGGACCAGCATTTAGCAAATGGGCAGCAAGCAGCAGCCCCCGGCGCAGCACCAGCAGCAGCCCCGGCAGCAGCACCAGCAGCAGCCCCGGGTGCGGCTCCAGCAGCAGCGGCAGCAACATCAGCAGCAGCTGGGTCCTCCCGGCGTACTTCTTGCAGCAGCAAAAGCGACGAACTAGAAGACGTGCTGCTGGATGATGACCCTCTTCCAGCAGCAGCAGCAGCACCAGCAGCAGCAGCAGCACACCCCTTGGGCAGCAGCGGTGGCTCGTGCTTCTCGTCTATTGTGGCTGCTTTGCGGTCAGATGAGCAGCAGCTGCAGCAGCTAGAGCAGCAGCGGCAGCAGCAGCGGGCGGAGATGGAGCTGCAGCTGTGGAGTTTGCTGCAGTACCATTACCCGGCGTTGGCGGGGCAGCTGCAGCAGCAGCTGCAGCAGCAGCAGCAGCAACAGGGTCTCTCGCTGCTCTCGCTGGCAGCACACTGGCTGGGCACGGGCTTTGCTGCACGCTGCTTTTTCACGAAGGCCCCCACAGAGACAGCAGCAGCAGCAGCCGCTGCTGCTGCTGCTGCTGCTGAAGAAGAAACTCTGGAAGAGAAGCTGCAGTGTCTCGACACCTTATGGCGCCACCTCGCCCTCATCAAAGAGCCCCACGCGTACGTACACCCCAGACCCCCCAAACCCTAAACCCTAAACCCTAAACTCTAAACCCTCAGGGCCTCGTCCGGATCTCGTGGAAGACTTAGCTGCAGAGGGCAAGGAGCTCTTGGCCTACTGCTGCTGCTGCTGCTGCTGCTGCGGTGCAGGGGGCTCATGCTGGCGGTGGCTCTCATCATTGCTAACGGACCTTCGCTGCGCTGCTGCTCTTCTGCTGCTGAGCTGCTGTCGTTTCTGCATTTTGGCGCAAAGCTTCGCTTCCCTGCTGCTGCTGCTGCTGCTGCTGCTGAAAGTGCAGGTGCCACTGCCGCAGCAACAGCAGCACAGAGGCCTGTGGCCGCTGCAGCGGCTGCTGCTGACTTCGCTGCAGCCGAAAAGGCTGCTGCAGACGCAGCAGCAGCAGCAGCAAAGACACCCCAGCGGGGAGCAGCAGCAGCAAGAGCCTGGTGGCAGCAGGCGGCGCTTTTAGGTGTACGTACACCTGACTGCCTTCTCAACTTCAGCCTTCAGTCTTCTAGAGGCCCCAGAGAAAGTAAGAGCATTTGCTGCTGCAGTTGCTGCAGTTGCTGCTGGCGCTGCTGCTGCACCCGCAGGCTGTGCGTGCTGTGCTGCAGCGTCGTTTGCGCTGCTGCTGCTGTTGCTGCTGCTGCTGCTGCTGCCTAGGCTTGTACTGCGGTGTCCAAGCAGATTCACTTCCAGCGATTTTCTACCACAGCACTGCCTTTCGATGCCACTGCATCTCCCGTCGGCGCCGCTGCTGTTATTGTTGTTGCTGCTGCTGCTGCTGCTGCTGCAGGCTCGCCGTCGCCGCTGATTGATGGGGCCTCGCTTTGCCGCTTTCTGGTGCTGCGCGCGA
>NW_013543453.1:14519-17721 GCF_000499545.2 Eimeria tenella
GCAACAGCAGCAGCAGCAGCAGCAGCTGCTGCTGCTGGAAGCCACTGCCGTGCTGCTGCTGGCAGAAACAGAGTTTGTGCTGCTCGACTGCCGCACCTTCGAAGCTGTGCATGCAGCACAAAGCCGCCGCATCCGTGGGGCCATGCCAGTGAGCGGGGACATGCTGCTGTCCTACAGCAAGAAGCAGCAGCAGCAGCAGCAGCAGCGGCAGCAGCGGCAGCAGGACGATAGAGAGGCGCAGGAGCTCGAAGGCCTTCTCCTTTGCTGCGAAATCGTCAGGGGGAAGGCCATCTGCCTGCTGGGCAGCGCAGCAGAACCCAGCAGCGGCTACAGCTCGCCAGCAGCAGCAGCAGCAGCAGCAGCAGAAGCAGCAGCAGAGTCAGAAGGTGACCCTGCTGCTGTGCTATCTGGACTGCTGCTGCAGCAGTTTTTCCCGCGGGTCAGCGTTCTCAGCGAAGGCTGGGAAGGTAAGGCTTGCTGCGACGCCACTGCTGCTTTCCAGCAGCAGCAGCAACCTCTTTTGCTGCTGCTGCCACTGCTGCTTCAGCAGCAGGTGCCTGCAGCTGTTTCCCCTGCAGTGAGTGCCTGTCATTTGCTGCTTCTGTGCATATGAATGAGGGGTCTTGTCTCTTCTTTGCTGCGGAGAAAGCCTGCGTTGCTGTTGTTGCTGCTGCTGCTGCTGCTGCTCCTGCAGGCCTTTGCAGGGCAATGGAGGCGCAGCAGCTGTGTGAGCGCCTCCTCACAGAAGACAACGGCTTCTCGCAGGCAAAGGGCTCGGGCAGCTCAGCAGCAGCAGCAGCAGCAGCAGCGCTGCAGAACTGGAAAGACAGGGCCAGGGAGACAGCAGCAAAGCTTGTCGCCTCCTCGGCAGGCCACACGCAGCAGATCGGCAGCACACTGTAGGGCTGCCAACCTACGTTTGCTGCTGCTGCTCGTGTTGCTGCTGTTGCTGCTGTTGCTGCTGCTGCTGTTTTTGCCGCTGTTGCTGCTGCTGCTGTGCCGCTGCCGGCCGCACAGCTGCTGGGAAAGACTGCTTTTGTTTATACTTTAGAGCTGTCGCCACTTGCTGCTGCTGTTGCTGCTGTTGCTGCTGCTGCTGCTGCTGCTCAGACACGCTGCCCTGCAGGCCACAAAGGGCGTGTCTAAAGATTTTGGTAGCAGCCTCCGTGGGGTGCTGCACACTGCAGCAGGTGCAGCAGCAACAGCAGCAGCAGCTGCAGCAGGGTCGCCCTCTGGGAAAGTTCCGGAGCCCGCTTTAGGCCCTGACGGCCAGCCAACCGAGCAGCAGCAGCAGCAGGATCCAAAGCAACTGCAGCAGGAGCATGAGCAGGAGCAGCAGCAGCAAGACTTCAGGCGAGCCAGCTCTGTGGCCAGCACCATGACTGCAGCATCAAGTCTTCTTTCCTCTTTGCTTAGTCGAGGATCTTCTGGAGGCCCTGACACTCTTAAAATGCCAGTAGAAGCAGCAGCAGGTGCAGCAGAAGCAGCAGCAGCAGCAGCAGCAGCAGATGCAGCGGCAGACGCAGCAGCAGGGTCAGCGGGGCTTTCTGGCGCGCAAGCGTTCAGGGCAGGGGATAGTCCCAGCGCCAGCAGCAGCACAGACGCAGGGACTGACCAGTCCTCACCAGCAGCAGCAGCAGCAGCAGCTGCTGCTGCTGCTGCTGCTGATGGATCCTCCCCGGGGGTGTCGCGCGGCGAGGCGCTGCAGGCGCTGCTGTCCCAGAAGCTGCAGCAAGCCCGGCGGTCTTCTTCGCTGAAGTTGGCATCAATTAGTTGTTCTTTGAAGGGTCTTGCTTTGAAACAAAACCTGTCGAAGCAGCAGCAGCAGCAGCAGCAGGACGGCGGCGCGCTGGGGGCGCAGCAGCAAAGCGACACAGCACTCTCGTCGGACCAAGAAACTGCAGCAGCAGCAGCAGACACGCCAGCTGTGCAGCAGCAGCACCAAAACCACCACGTTGAGGCTTTTGAAGGTGCCAGAAGCGCTGTAGACGTTTGCGGATTCCCTCACCGACAACAAGTGTGTCTTTGCTGCTGCTGCTGCTGCTGCTGCTAGTCCCATCCCGTTGCATGCTGCGACTTCGTTTGTGCTCACCATTCTCAACCTTTCTGCAGCGCGCTTTCAGGCAGCCGTGTGTTTCTGCTGCTGTTGCTGCTGCTGCTTTGCTGCTGCTGCTGCTGCTGCTGCAGGGAGGAGTAGCTTCCTCTGTTTTCGCGATTGGCGACAGCGACCAAGAGGACTCACCACGAAGCTGTGGGGACTAGTTTTCCTGCTGCGTTGCTCCTGTTGCTGCTGCTCTAGCAGTTGCTGCTGCTGCTGTAGCAGATGCTGCTGCTGCTGCTGCTGTAGGGGGCAGCTTGCCTGCGCGCCGTTTGCTGCGGTGTACGTACAGCGGAAGGCCTGGCGCTGCCCTTAGTAGAAAGAGTGGCCCCAGATGCTGCAGGGGGAGATATGCTGAAGCTGCTGCAGCGGTATCAGTCGTTTATCGAGGTGAAGCAACCCTAAACCCTAAACCCTAAAGTGCGGCTGCGGGTCAGCTGCTGCCCCCAAAGCCGAAGCGTCTCAGACAGCGAGAGAACGAGCTTGGCGCCGCCCCCGCAGTGCAGAAGCGTAGGATTTAGGGTTTAGGGTTTAGAGTTTAGGGTTTAGGGTTTAGGGTTTAGGGTTTAGGGTTTGTGTTCAGGAAGTGCAAAGCCTTGAAAAGGGCTCAGTGTGCGACTTGATGGAAATTCAGCGGAACATAGGCGACGTGCAAGTGAGTTTTCTTTTTCCTTTTAAACATTTTTAAGTCTTTTTAAATATTGTTATTTTTTATTTAATTAAAATAAATTAATCGTTTGATTGTTCATTTTAGAAGACAATTTGAAGCATGCAGCTGCTCACTTTTCTACTTTCCGCAGCTTCTGCTGCTGCTGCCTTCCTCTTCTTTTGCTTATTTGCTTTTATTTATTTGCTTTTGTTGCATTTTAAGAGTCTAATTTGTATTTCCAATTGTCTAACTGATATTTAAATTTAAAGTTGCTGCTGCTGTTGCTGCTGGGGTTTCTGGTAGCTGCTGCTGCTTGTTCCTCACTATTCTGGGGAGCCTGGTTGCTGCTGCGCGTCTTCTTGCGGCTGCTGCTGCGGCGGCTGCGGCCCCTTGTAGCTGCTGCTGCTGCTGCTGGGACCCCTGATATCTGCTGGTGCTGCTTGTTTCTCCTTTTA
>NW_013543453.1:17821-165421 GCF_000499545.2 Eimeria tenella
GCAGGAAGAGCAGCAGCAGGAAGAGCAGCAACAGGAAGAGCAGCAACAGGAAGAGCAGCAGCAAGAGGAAGCGCGCGAGGAGGAGCAGCTGGGCGTCCCGAGCGACGCAGCAGACGAGAGCGATAACGCATCGGAGGCAGAAGACGCAGCAGCAGCAGCAGCAGAAGCAGCAGCAGCTGAGGAGGCGGAAGCAGACCTGCCTGCTGCTGCGGACAACAAAGAAGCTGTTCTCCGCTTCTCCTCTATTGTTGCAGGCCGGCAAATGGCCTGTGCTGCTGAGCGGCTGCTGCTGCGGCTGGGGCCCCCCTTCTGCATGCAGCAGGAGCTGCTGGGGGGCCCCCAAGTTAGCTTTTCTGAACTTGCCAGATTTCCTCTTGTTCGAATCAAATGGCCTGCCCTGAGGGGTCCCCACCCCTCGGGCGCGGAGAGTGACGCGGAGCTCGACAGCAGCAGCAGCAGCAGCAGCAGCGCAGCAGAAGCAGCAGCAAAACGCCACTGCGGGACAACGCCCGCCCGCAGCAACAGCCTTTGTCGGCTGCCTTTTACTGCTGTCGAGACTAGGCTCACAAACACCATCAAACGCGTGAGCTGCTGCTGCTGCAGGTGCTGCAGCTGCGGCTGCTGCAGCTGCTGCGGCTGCTGCTGCGGCTGTTGCTGCTGTCGCTGGCTGTGCGGGAGTAGCCTACGCTCGTTGCCTCCGCTGCTGCTGCTGCTGCTGTGGAAAAGGGGGAAGGAACGCCCAGTTGTGGGGTCGCCTGATCCTTGCTGCTGCTTATGGTGCTGCTGCTGTGCTGCTGCTGTATTGTTGCTGCTGATGTAGAGGAACTGGCGGTTCCCGTTCCTCCGCGGGCGGCCCACGGCGGAGACAGCAGCATCACGTGCTGCTGCAGTTGTTCCAGCTGCTGCTGCTGCTGCTGTAGAGATCCCGTGGCTGCAAGACGGCTACTGCTCGGATTCAATGGCGCCCAGCACAGTGAGGAGCTTCTCCTTCGAAGTTGCTGCAGCAGCGGCGGCAGACGCGGCCTGCGGCGACCACTACCACCAGCAGCACCGCAGCAGCAGCGGCAGCGATCCACAGCAGCAGCAGCAGCAGCAGCAGCAGCAGCGCCGCGTGGTGCCTCTTATCTCCTTCGGCGAATGCGACCTCACCTTCAACCACGTGGGCCCCCTCCACAACTCGAGGCTCATGAGGGCCTACAGTGTTGGCTGCGGCCCAGAGGTGCAACAGTTCTTGAGGCTGCTGAAGTACTGGGTGAAAAGGAGAGACGTGGGGTAGGTTGCTGCTGCTGCTGCTGCTTCTTTTCCTGCTGTTGCTGCTGTTGCTGCATCAATTGCAAGTGCGGCGCTGCTGCTACGCGTGCGTGCGAGTGAGCTTGGGAAGCGGCTGGTGCTGCGGGAGGCTCGGCAGTCGGCTGTTGCTGTGTCCGCTTTTGCTGCTGCTGCTGGCTAGCTTTGCTGCCTTTGCTGCAGCGCCTGCTGCTGCGGCTTGCTGTGCTTCTTCTTCGCAGTGACGGGGCCAAGGGCTTCACTAACAGCTACTCCTGGCAGCTGGCAGGGGTCTATTTCCTGCAGCGTTGTCTCTTTCAGCCCCAGCAGCAGCAGCTGGAGCTGCTGCCGGAGCAGAAGCAGCACCAGCTGAATTGCTCTCCCGACCAGCAAGGGACTTGGCAGCAGCTGCTTGACATTTACTGGGCCCTGGGGGACCCCACGTGGCTGCCTGTGCTTCCGAATTTCCAGCTGCGACTGCCGCAGCACGAGCAGGAGGAGGAGCAGCAGCAGCAGCACGCGGGGGAGCAGGAGCAGCAGCAGCAGCAGCAGCAGAAACGCTGCGCCGCGTGCGGGGGCTTAATCCCGTACCCTTTGAATGCCCTGCCCGAGGACCCTGCGTCAGATGTGTATTTTATTGACCCGGAGAGGGGACTCAACAAGCATTTGTCTTCCATTTACGTATCTGTGGCTCGCAGCGACAGCAGCAGCAGCAGCAGTGACAGCAGCAGCAGCAGCAGCAGCAGCGACGGCATCAACAGCGAGATGTGCCGGTGTGGGCCTTGGAGCGGCTGCGGCGGGTGCAAGTGGCCCGAGGACCTGGAGGGTTTGTCGGCCGAGGCTTACAGCCGGCACTTGCTGATGGCGAGCGCAGCAGCAGCAGCAGCAGCAGCAACTGCTGCAGCGTTTCGCATGAGCGGCTACGGCCACGGCCTGGGGCAGCTGCCCTCAGCAGCAACAGCTGCACAGGCCCTCCAGAAGCTCAGGCAGGCCTCTAAGGCCATTGTCTTTGCCCACCCGGAGCTTCCGGCCAGCCCCAACTCCCCAGAGCTGCGGAAGCAGCTTGCTGCTGTCTTGGGGGCTGTTGTGCTGCTGCAGGGCCCGCGGCCGCGGCTGCTGGATCTGCTGCGGGCCTTTTTCAGGTAGGGTTTGGGGAGATGAGGCTGGGTGTCTGGGTGTCTGGGGCTGGGGTTTCGGGGGTTTGAGCTGGACACAAGCAGCTAAAAGTGCAGGCAAAAAGCTCCGCAGCAAGGGTCTAGGGCCTACGAGGGTTTAGGGTTTAGGGTTTCAGGTTCAGGGTCTGGGGCTTCGGTGTCAGAGCCTGGAGTTGAGGGTGTGGAGCTTAGGGTTTGGGTTTCGGGCTCAGAACCTGAGTTCCCGCTTTAGGGTTTGGGGTTTAGGGTTTGCGGGTCAGAGCCTGGGGTTTCCGCTTAAGAGTTAGGGTTTGGGGCTCCGATCCTGGGGTTTCCGCTTCAGGGTGTAGGGTGTAGGGTTTGGGCTCGGAGGCTGGGGTTTGCGGCCGAGGGTTTAGGGTTTAGGGTTTGGGGTTTGGGGCGCGCAGGTTTTACACGGTGCAGTTCAACGGCGCGAGCTTCGCGCTGAACATAAAGGACTTGTCGCTGTTTCCCACTGCGAAGGCGGAGCAGTTCAGCTCGCCGCCATTTCCCAAGTCTTCGCTGCCGTGGCCGCAGACGGCCTGGCGCGACGCTGCGGCAGCGCCTGAGGGCTCTCCAGCAGAAGACGACAGCTTCGAGTCCTTGCTGGCCAACGGCAGGTCCGCCAGGTGGCTCAGCAGGCGCCTCTTCTTGACAATCATCGACCCCTTCGAGCCCCACAGAATCCTCGGTGCGCCACCTGCTGCTCCTCCTGCTGCTGCTGCTGCTCCCGCTCCCGCTCCTGCTGCTGCTGCTGCTGCTTCTGCTGCTGCGCGGTGGGCGGTTGCGGCAACAGCGCGCACCTGCACCCTTGCGGGGCGCTGGCCGCTGCTCAGGGGCTGGCTGCTGTCGGTGGTGCTGCGCTTCATGCGTCTGCGGCCGCTGCTACTGCTGCTGCTGCTGCTGCTGGTTTCCGTAGGCTGCCAGGACCACACGGACTCCATCACTGCCACAGAGCTGCTGCGCGCGCTCCTCATCACGAGCAGCGGCAACTTGGAAGTGGAGGCAGCGGGACGGCGGGGGCTGCCGCTGGGGGCTCTTTTTGACAGTTACACGTGGGAGCAGCAGGGCCGCAGGGGCAAGGAGCAGCCGCAGCAGCAGCAGCAGCAGCAGCAGGCCACTCAGAAGCCGCAGCATGCCAAGAAGAAGGAAGGAAACCGCCACAGAATGTACTCCAGAGAGCTGCTGCAGAGGTCCCGCCAAATCCTCACCTACAGCCAGGGACCCCGCCCTCGCAGCTGGTGTTGGCAGTCACCGCCCGGCGGCTGGCAGGGCACGCTGCAGAACATCCACATGCTGCTGCAGCAGCAGCAGCAGCAACAGCAGCAGTGCCTTTTGCTGCAGCAAAGAAGAAAGGCGCAAGAGGACAAACTCGCGCTTCTCAGGCAAATGGCAATACAGGAACGGGCACTCAGGTAGCCACAACGTCAGCGTGTGCGATTGCTGCGGCTGCTGCTCCTCCTCCTGCTGCTCTTGCTGCTGGCTAGTGACCTTGCGCACTGCATGTACAGCTGCTGATGCGGAGGGAAACGCATGAAAACTGCAGCAGCTGCTGCTGCTGCTGCGCTAACTGCCCGCGGAGCTAGGGAGCAGCGGGCGCGTCGCAGCAAAGCTGCCATGGCGGATGCAGAAGCAGCAGCAACCCCAGTTTCTGCAGCTTCTTTTCCTGTCCTTGCAGTAAAGGGTTTCGACTCGCTTGTCCAAATGGTTTTATAGTTGTAATGTCACTTTTTTTGCACAGTGTGCTCGTTGAGTGCAACTGCTGTGCAGCTGCAACGCCAGCAGGCAGCGAGGGATGTCTTCAGCAGAATGCCTCTGTGAGCTGCACTGCATGCCCATTGATTCTCCCAGGCCTTGCAGGCTGCAATTAAGCGGGCTCCCAAGGGGCCCCTTAAGTATGTTCCCCCGCCAGCGGGCTCCGAGAAGTGCCTGGGGTTAAGTACGTGCGGGCAGCGAGGCTCATGGGATGAGTAAGAGCTTATCTTTGGGAAGCCGAAGCAGCTTCGCCGCAGTGGGACTCAGTGCAGTTAACAGGCTCAGAATCTGTTTGGCCAGCACTAGCGAGGCCAGCTGCCTGGCGACGAAGCTGCGGATCTGGCTGCGGGCAACGAGTTTACTGTGAAGGCGCAAGGCGATTAAACTCCTAGGGTTGGCACTGGCTTTTGTGTGTTTTTGCGCACCTGAGGCTGAGGTGTATCTATGCCGCGGCCAGTGAGATCGGTGCTTTTCCCCTGCATGCAGGAGATGTGGGGTTTCTCGCCAACGCCTTCATCTTTTTTATTGGCGTCACTGTTACGGCGTTGTTGCCATTAGCAAGTTAGTACAGTTAGTGTTCCTGTCAACTAGACAACAAAGAATTGGGGGATGGCTGCAGGCAAAGTGTCAGAATGCCAGAGATCTGCATGCACAGGCTGCGCTGTAGGAACTCGAGTGGATTCTAGGACAGGGTGCCTGCAGCAGCAGCTTCCCAGCAAGGATACGTTTTGAAGAGCTTCCCAGCAAGGATATGTTTTGAAGTGGAGCCTGTGGGGGCACGCACGGACCCCCTTCCTTAGCATTATTTACTAGTCTGACGGTGCTTTAGCGTTGCTTTCGAGTATAATTTAGCTTTGTTGCAGGCGCTAGGGTTTGCAACCGGCAGACGAGCAAGAGAAAAGGAAAAAGACCCCTATCCTCGCTTAGACGGGAAGCTGGAAGCCTCTGGAGGATACAATGAGTCCTAAGCCCCAGGTTGTCAGTGGCTGTACGGGCGCCTTTTTGTGGGTTACTGCACTTCCTCTCTGTTCTATGTCGCTATGGCCTGTCTATTGCCGCTTGTGCCATTTCTTCCTTATATTTGTGTCGTGTGCATGTTTGCTGAAACTTTTCTCTTTGTATGCATGTCCCCCGTTGACCCCTTCGTCTTGTTGCTTCGTGTTCTCTGCCGATCTTTTGAATTTCTTTGTGCGCATTTGCCACTCCTGCCTCGCTGTGCGCCTTTCTATGCGTCTCATTGTCTTTCACTCTTCATTTGCGTCTGTTATTTCTCGCTCTTCCTTCTTTTGTTGCTCAGTGACCTTATAGCCAAGTCCGTGCTCAGTAGCCTTGTGGGCCTCAAGGCAGCCCGGGTTCGGGAACCTATCTTAAGCGCTCCCGACTGCTAGTTAAGCCGAATAAAAAGTTAAAAAAGGAATTTAAGATTTTTCTAAGACACAGCTGCCGCTAAACGCTGATTTAAATGCCATGTTCACCCAGACACGAATCCATCCTTCAACTTCAGAGACGCGGGAAGCCAAGGCGACCAATTCAAAGCTACCTGTGCAAGGGATTCACCAACTCCGCTGCACTGAAATTTTCCACCACAATTGGCCTTTGTGTGATAGGAAATGCGCCTGTGGCTCGTAGAGGTCCACATGATTTGTTCCTGGCCTTTGATAGCCAAGCGCCATCCCCCACAGCAGGAAACAACGCGTCGGGCTGACAAAAAAAGCCAGTTGTTACTACCAGGGCATAAATTGCCCTTAAAAGATTGCTAACGTACTGTATGTACTGCCTTAAGCACTTCAACAAGGCGCTAGCCCGCTGTGCTTCCATGCATTGCTCCCTGGCCAATGCACCAGTTGGGCGTGAACACCGCCAGCAACCAGAAGCATACACGCAATGCTTCTAAATATTACAATTGCGTCAAATGCCGCGACGAGAGTATAGGTTTTCAGAGGGGAAAAGTCCAGACCCAAAGGCTGCTCCACAGGCAACCCCCGAACACACCTGGTCAGTAGGCGGCGATCCACGAGCGCCTGAGAGAATCCTTCCTTCCGATTACGCTAACTGCTAATGAAAAGACACTGAATTTGTATTAAGCCGCATGAAACAGAGCTCTCCCCTAAATTTCATGCACATTTTTCGCACTCTACGTAGGCAGCAACTCTGGAAGGCAAATGCTCCACTGCTCGAGCTCGTCTGAGGCTTTACGGAGATCCTATGTAGACTCTAATGCTAATTAAGAATTTTACTTTTCTATTTACACTGACCAAGTGCTTGGTAGAACTGGCGAATCCTGAGGGGAACGAAAGGAACACTGATCGCTGCCCACAAGGCACCCTAGTTAGCTGGGGTAGGGGAGATCAAAGAAACAAACGTACGAAATAAACACCAGCAATGGCATGCCATGCCCTTAGTCTTATTTTCCGTATATTTAGACTAAATTCAGATGCAATATCACTGTTGCTCGGCGATGGACTGCCCATGCAGTGCGTGAGCGACGCGAGGCCCCGTCGCATATCAGGACGCCCTTGCGCACGCTTGTCTTGGATTGCCTGGAGCTTGATGCGCTTTATTCGCATCAGACAAGCTTAAATAGGTTTTGCCGTTGCAATAAATTATTTTTTCTTGCGACAGGTGTTGGTGGCTGGCCTAGGCTTGCGGTAAGAGCGTTTCAGGCGCTCGGCGTAGCTGCAATTTATTCGACCTCCGCTGAAGCAGCAACGAGCAAAATAAGACTGAAAAGTCAAAGCTCACGGCCAGCGCATTCGCCTAATTTAGAGGCAAGTATCTGTTTTGAGGATGTAGGGGTGGTGTTTCTTGCTCACTTTGCGCTTCGATTTGGTGTTCTCAATGTCCTCCTGCTGTGGAGTTTCACAAATCGCCCGCTGGCGCATCTGAAATAAGAACAGATTGCCGGTAGTCCATTAGTGGAGGGAGTGGCGTCGTACAGTCAGTGTTGGGCTTCATTATTGTTTCGAAATCATTGTTATGACGGAAGCACCACTCAGGTTTTTGGCTGGCGTTGATGATTAACTCCCTACTGAACGCGAAGTTCGCTATGCCTCAGGGTGCAATAATGGGAACCAAGGTGGACCTGGATGGGGATTATGAAATGATTACGAAGCTGGGGCTGGATCCGCCGACTTCTGCCGGTCACGTTTATGAGCAGGGAGCACTGCGGAAACGGCGTGCACGACGCCAGCCAGCCATTTGGCCTCTTTTTATAGCGCTCGCAGTATCTGCATCCGTTGCTTTTTTGCTTCTGAAATGCGCTTTCCACTTGCAAGTAAATCTGTCGAGGTCTTCGCGGGCGCTTTCGAGCGGCGACGGAGGCGACGCGTGGAAGACGCTTTTATCTCATGTAGGTTTGGTAGAGTTCTTCGTACAGTGCGAGTGCGGGGCGCAAACGCAGACTTCTGCACTAAGTCAGAAGCTCTTTTGCCTATATTACCCTGCACCTTGTTACCTTGCCTTTCAGGAAAGCTGCGAGTCCAGTGACGACGAGGCTTCGGATACTCCCCGTAGACGAAGCCCAGTGAGCCGATGGAAGCTCTGGACTGGAAGACTCACAGAAGGAATGGCTTCCGTGTACGGGGGAAAACGTTCGTATGAGCCGCTTCGGCGAGTGGCTTCTACGGCATCTTCTGCATCTACTGAAGGAGGGGCCACTTTCGCCTCTGCTGAAGAAGGGCCCAGCTCTGCATCAGCTGATAGAGGGGCCAGTTCTGCATCAGCTGATAGGGGGGCCAGTTCTGCATCAGCTGATAGAGGTGCCAGTTCTGCATCAGCTGATAGAAAGGCCAGTGATGTTTCAGCCGTTGTCGGCCACGGCGGTATGGGCTGGGTCCAACACCAAACTGTGCTTGAACTTGGATACCCATGGGCACCACACCAGCTCGGCTTCACTTTGGAAAATCCTTTCATAGACATTGGAGGGGAAGTACGTTCAAAAGGTCTTTCACGCAGCTTCACAGCCTCGGGTGCAAACGGCGCTTATAGATAAAGTTATGCTGCATCCGGTTTGCCTAGAACACTTCAGTTGGGTGGTGTGCCCACTATCTTTTGAAAGTTTTTAAGATCGAATGAACGCGACGGCAGATTCCTTCGTGCTGTGCACATCGCAGATGGGAGATAGAATACGGGAAATTACTCGAAGGCTTGGAGAAGCTGCAGTGTGTTCCTGCATGGCTCACGGAGGAATGAATACCAGTAAGTCTCTTTGGACAGTCCTTCCAGGTACTAAGCATTGCCAGGACAGTACTTACGAGTGCAACTTGAATGCAACTCTCCATACGCACGTGAGCGAGCTCTTAAAGTGCGGGCCTATATTTAGCTTGCCGCAAGGTTGTACTGGCATTATGTGGCCTTTGCAGGTTTATTCGTGACAGAGTGGACAGCCCCAACAGGGGATGATGTTCATTTACACGTTGAATTGTGTGAATTGGTAAGTGTACGGTTATACAGCGTCTCTGTTCTTGCTAAGCCCTCAATCTGGTTTCCCACAAAGTTGTGTTCAAATGGATGAGGTTGGATTTGAAGTACTCCTTTGAAAGCGAACGAGTTAGTTATGCAGCGAAGACAGTAGTTATACGTGGAGGACAGTGGTTACGCGTGTTTGTGTTTGTGTGTTTGCCTACAGAGCAACAAAGGCACAGGAATTTTAGGTCAAATTGCGTCTGTCTTTTCAAGAGAGAACCTCTACAATCAGAGTCATGTCAGGCAAGCCGTCCCTTGCCCGCTTTACAAGAGCCGTTCCACCGGAACAGCAGCTGAGGTTGCTGGCGCGCCACAGAAATGCGCTCGGTGACTTGTTCGTTTGCGTATTCAGTTCCGGCGTGATGTAATAGTCCTGGGCGCAGAAATGCTGACTAATTGCATGAAAGCAGTGGAACTTTCAGGGAAAGGTAGGTGCAACACTAGGCTCCATTCGAGGGCTTCATCATATGACGAGGTGCCACCCAGTTCCGTGCTGCGGCCTCATCATCTTAAATTCCGTATATGCGCATTTTGGGCGAGCTCCACGGACCCTTGCTCTGGACAGGAAATTAAGGCAGGTGACTTAGTGACTGTGCTTTCAATGCAGTTCCGGACGGGGGAACAGTTCCTTTGGGTTTTGTAATCCCGAAGCCGCAAGGGCCGAGCACGGGGGAAATCCTGATTAAGGTCTATGGTAAGTTTTGTAGGGACGATTCGCCTGTTGCATGTGTGGCTGATACATGGGGAAGCCCTTGGAGTTTCAGTTGAGCCCAGGATCACCCTCTTGAAAAGATTTGGACCACAAATTGCCTGTTTTCCGTGGAAGCTAGTCATGTGGATAGGGCCATGTTCACTTGTCCTCGTGTGTCTATCCCTCCGCAGCCACGTCTCCTAGTGAATCTGCTTTACGCTCTTCTTCAAAGAAAGATGAGTAAACCGACCCGACTCGCGAAAAGGAAAATTGTACGGGCCAAGTACGAATATGCCGCGTACTGCTTCCGACATGTAAGGCGTTGTTGTGGAATGCTCAGCTGTTCTGGTACTCGAAAGCTTTAAAGAGCTTATGCCCCGTTGTATCGAATATGAAGTCTGGCTGTCGTTTGCTACGCAGCTGGTTAGAGGGCGTCACGCAGTGAGGGCCAGATGTGGCGCAGCCTTCAATGTTTGTCCACAGTATGGTTGCTCTTTTATAATTCCTGCTGATGTCGGCCTCAGGCTGTGATTATGTTGTTTTGAATCTCCGTAGATGAATGGATGGTGTTTTGTTCAAAATATGCTACGTCACCAACAGTATGTGACGCCAGCAAGAGCTAATTTTGTCCATCCTTTAGTGAAGCGGGTAGAACCTTTCTTTAGGTGCTTTGCGTTGTAACGAGGTTCGGAAGCTGCCTGAAGGTGGTGACGGGTTCATGCTTCATGCCGAATACAGATCTCGACTGTTTGCATCCGTACCTGCGTCGTTCAAATGCAGTGAGTGTTACATACGATAGTAGGATGCAGCTAGTTGATACAGCACGGCTTGTGCTCATTTCTCGAACGTACTTGATTTTAAAAAGCAATAAGGAAAGTTGACGCAACTGTTAGATTCTACAGAAGAGACCGCAAAAGTACACGAGGTGGCGTCAGCCCCTTCGCTGAGGAAACGAAGAACAGTCAGAGGTTGGAGTTTACATTTCGCTGGTTCGTTGAGAAGCATTACGAGACGCATTGCGAGTCCCTGTCTAGTGTACGATTTATTTTCGTTTTTAGTGTCGAGTGGTGAGCAGCATCTCGTATCCAGCTCTGCCACAGCAGGCACGCAGTACAAGCGTCATGGCAGCTGTAGATCCTGTTGCCGAGGGTACAGCTAAATTTGGAATATTCAGGGGAATTTGTTTATTTGGACTATTCAGGGAAATTTGTCTATGAATGAGTCAGCCGTTGATACGGTGGACAGTGGAGTTGAGCGTAGCTGTGATTTCTATGCATGTGTCAGGCATGCTGGTTGATATGGCGGACAGTGGAGTTCAGCAGTGTTTGCAGTGCTGTACCTCCTCCCCGGGAGATCCATAAATAGAGACGTTTAGAACGGAACCCCTCTGCACCTCTCCAGCTGCCGTCTGTGCCCAGAGCACAGCTCATCGAGGTTCCTCAGACTGGAATGGGCGTGCACGAACTGCAGCGCATAGCCTCATTTAGAGGGATACAACAGAAGAGCTAGCACGTTATCGTTGTGGCAGAGTTTTCCACCATGTTTATCAAATACGGTGTCCAAGTCACGGATATCGGAGTATCGGACTCTGTGGTGAGGACAGGGGAACTAGCTAGATGGGCTTTGAAGTTCTGGGGAGTGTGAACAAGGTATTTCTGTACACTACAATGAAGATTCCGGTTGTAGAGCTTTGTGGGGGGAAGGCATCGTTGCAGCGTAGTGCTGTGATCATCCCTAAATGGGTCTGAAGGTTGTTAGCTAAGCACACTACCCCAACTCCTATTGTTTGTTGCTTTGATGGGGTGGGAATATATAGACAGCGGTAGGAAGCTATCTGGGGCGTACAACTGCGGGACCCAACTGAAACAATGGAACGCTATCCCTTCAGTTGCTTTATTTGCAACAGGAGTTTTGAGTTGCTCGTAGTGATTAAAATTCTTTCGAAATACTGACTCAATATTGACTCAAAAGAGTTCTAGCCAGCGATACTGCGTCTAGTTGTCTTGTAAAGTTTCTCCGTGCTCCCCTCCAACACACCTGCTTGGCGCACATCGTCACACAGCAATTACGGGCCCCTCTTCTCTGCTAAACTTCTACATGTTAGCTGGGTCGCGCTGACTACTTTGTGGACAAGCAAAGGCGTGATTGCATACTTTGAAGTCTCCAAGATCATGATTGCCTTCCTCGTCCTGCAGCTTCGCCACAGTGCGCTGCAGTGCCTACATCGTATTGCAGTGTGAATATCACTGGTTCCAAACTCCGGCTGTTAATTAGGTACTAGGCAAGGCTCTTTCACACCGGCGAGAGTTGCCAACTGGATAGTCGCGGCTCACTTCGCCTGGAAGGCACCTTTTTATTGCGCTTAGGGCCTCCTAAACTCAGGATAAACTGGTTGCAACGAATTTACTTTAAGCTCCGTTCTCGTCGTAATTAGACCTTCTGTTTCTTTCAGAGGGCGCATACGCCGTCCTCTCCATAGACGACTGGCAGCGAACGCCTCAACAGAATATCTGACTGAGACAAAAGCGAAACTTCGCTAAACACAATAAAGCCGTTTGAGTTTCAGCAGTGCCACTCTGGAGGTAAACTGGCTTCGGCACATGAGCCACACCTGTATGGTCATTGCGGTATAATGAAGAAGTCTTGACTAGTGCACACTGCTGCTGCGGCTTGATGGGAGTGGCGTTCCCTGGGCAGGCTTCTCATAGAATTTGGCATTCATATCTGCTGATGCTGCTGCTTCTCTTGATGTAAGGGCTACTGCTGCAGCAGATAGGCTGAGGGCCCTGAAGAGGCGGGTTTGCTCACGGTCTGGGGGGCCCCTCGCGTGACCCGAGGGGCCCCTCTTGTCTCTCTGGCCTATGTCTAGAGGAATTCTTGTATTTGTTCCTTAATTGCATTAATTATTAGAAAAGTATATATCAAAAAGAACACAGCTGCAGCCTTCCTGAGTGGGGGCCTTCCCCTGCGCGCCTCCCTCCTCCCCAGCAGTACAGTAGCAAACGGAAGGACCCACTGCTCTTCCCGAGCACTGTCTGTACACCCGGCATATCCCTATATCTTCCTGTTTTGGGGTTCAGTATTCTTTCCTTCTCTCCCTCCCTCTGTCTCTGTCCCCTTCGCCGTACCTGAATATCCATCTCTTTGTGCCTCTATCTCTTGTCTCTATCCGTATCTCCAGCTGCTCGCGACAGCGCCGCCCTTCTACTTCGTTTAGTCTTCGCTGGGGCGCCCCTGGGTTCAGTTCTGCAGGGCCTGAGGGGCCCCCCGGGCGGCCACCCATGGGGGGGCCCCCTCTCTACCGGCAGGGCCTCTCCTGCGGGGCAGCAGCCTGCTGGGTGCGGGCTGCTGCAGGTGCCTCTGCGGAGCCGCGGCTGCCCCCCTGGGCCTTCAATGGCCCCCTGAGGCAGCGGGCGTACAGGGAGGCCCTGAGACTGCGGAGGCACAGAGCGGCGGTGCTGCTGCTATATCTGCTGCTGCCTTTCTTTGCGCCTGAGACGTTCAACCTGCAGCACCAGCAGCAGCAGCAGCAACAGCAATCACAGCAGCAGCAACAACAGCAACAGCAACAGCAACAGCAGCAGCAGCAACAGCACCATCAGCGCCAGGAGCTGGTAGAGGCCCACACGGCTACCGACTTCGCCTCAGAGGCCCACCTTTCCCTCATTGAGGCTCTTATAGATTCTTCACATGCCACCACACTGCAGCAGCAGCAGCAGCAGTACCAGCATGGCGACCTTGCCCAGCTCCTGCTGCAGCAGCCGGCGAGGTCCTCCCGCAGCAGGCGGCTGAAGGAAAGGCCCTACTGCGACGCGTCCTCCGGAGAGTGCTACGTCCCTTTCCCCAGCATCAGCAGCAGCAGCAGCAACAGTGGCAGCAGAAGCAGCAACAGCAGTGGCAGCGGCGGCGGCGGCAGCAGCAGCAGCAGCAGCAGCAGCAGCAGCTTCAGCCAGCGCTACTGGGCATTCGTGAAGTGGCTCTCTCCTTTGTCAGCTTCTGGCGGGTGGAAGGCTCTGTGGTTTATTTCGCTGCTTTGTGTCTTCTTCTTGGGCTACTGTTCGTTCCTTGCTGCAGTGACTCGTGGCTGCTCGCGGTCTGCTGCTGTTCCTGCTGCAGCACTGGCTTGCTGCGTGGTGTCAGCAGCAGACTACGCCCTGCTGCTGTTCGGGGATACCCCAGCAGCAGCAGCAGCAGCTGCTGCTGCTGCTGGTGGGGCCTGGAGAGCCACACGCCTCGCGCGTCCTTTTCTGCTGCTCGGGCTGCAGCACTCCGTCCGTAGGCTGCTGCTCAAAATCGTCAAGACGCTTCCTCAGGTCTGCTGCTGGTTCCGTGTTGCTGCTGCTTCTCCTGCTGCTGCTGCTGCTGATGTTCGGTTCCTGCTGCTCGTGCTGCTGCTGGACTTTCTGCTGCTGCGGCCGCTCCGGGCACGCTTTTCGCGCCTCTATCTTGGGCTTTTTTCACTCACCTTTTCCATGAAGACGTTTCCTCAGCTCTTCGTGCTGTTCCTGCGTTGCTGCTGCTTTTGCTACAGCAGCTGCTGCTGCTTGTGCTGCTGCTGCTGCTTGTGCTGTTCGCGCTGGGTTTCTGCTGCTTTTGGCCCGGCGCCTGTGTGCTGGCCCTGTGAGCTTTGTGTGCCTTCTTTACTCTTTGTGGCCCTCAGTTTTTTCTTTTCTTTCCCCCCGGTGATTTATTTATCTCCTTTTTCTTTTGTTTATTTCTGCTTCTCTCTCTGTCCTTCGTGGCCTCCCTTACTTCTTGCTGTGGCCTCTGCAGCGTTTTCCTCTTTTCCTGTTTTAGTCTTTTAGTCTTTTTGTCTTTCTGTTCTTTTTATTTTCTGCTTTCTTCCTTGGCTGTTTTCTGCCTTCTCCTCTTCGCGGGCTTTTTGGCCTCGTCTCATTTCTCTCTTGCGTCTGTATTATCAATCCTTTTTTGAATTCATCTCTTCTCATCTTTTGACTTTCTTCCTTTTCTCTTCTGCTGCCTTTATTTTTCACCGCTCCAGCCCCGGCCACAGTCCACAGGGAGCCCGCAAGCTGCTTGTGTGCATCCCTGGCGACCGTTTGGTTTCACTGCAGACACATAGCTGCTTGCTGCTGCTGCCGCGGCTGCTGCTGCTGCTGCTGCTGCTGTTCGCGCCGCGCAGGTTTGGAGCATAGTGCTGGCTTTGTTTCTCTCGGTGGCCCTCTTCGACTGGCTCGGTGTAATTCTTTTTGCAGGCACAAATGGCCACGAGCAGTTTCACAACTTTCAAAGAGGCTGCGTTTCTTTGCTGCTGGTGGTCACCACTGTGCGGCTGCCGCAGGTCGGTCTGGGGCCATTTTTTTCCTTTCTTTTTCTCTCTTATTCCTGGCTCTTTGCCGTTTGCCTGTGGCTGCGGCGTTGCGGCTCTTGGATCTTTGCTGCTCACTCTCTACTGCCCGCTGTCTATCGCTTCGTCTTCTTCTTTTTCGCTTTTGGGGTCATGACTCGCTGCTGTTGTTGGTCTCTACAGTGAGGCAGTTTCCGCCCAGGCGGTCACTAGCTGGGGCTCTTTTTTGTCATTTTTGTCTCTTTTTGCCTATTTGTGCTTCATGTTTTACCTTTATTTGACTTTCTTTGCCGTTCTTGCCTCGTTGCTGCCCCCTGTTTTTGCCTGTCTCTGTCTGTTTTGGTGACCTTTCCTTTTATGTGTCTGAAGGCCTCCTTGGGTCCATACCAGTTCTGCGGGTCTTCCTCTCCGTCTTTGCCTCCCAGCCTATCAAACTCTTCCCTTTTTCTTTTCCGGCGATGTGACTCTGTTTGTTTCTTTTCGCTGCGTGTCTCATTAACTCTTTTTGTCGGTTTCTGCCACCTCTGTCTGTCTCCTGTAATGCCCTGATCGTTGCTGCCTGTTTGTACAAAGGTATTATCCACTATCTTCATTCCCACACAACATTCGCCAAAGTCCCTGAGTCTGAGCAGCAACGTTCTCACCAGCAGTAGAAGCAGAGAAAGCAGCAGCAGCTGCTGCAGCAGCTTATGCGTCTGCGGGTCGTCTCAGGTCTTATTATGCGGCTATACAGTGCATGAGGCGGCCGTGCTGTTTGTAGTGGCGTTCTATCTGATAACGGCTCTGCTACTGGGTCTCTTCGCTGCTGCCTTTTTTTCCGCCTTTAGAAGACAAGAAGAGAAGGTTAGCTGGTTTTATTGGCCTCGTTGTGCTTCTCTTTTGTTTGCTTGCGTTTGGAATCCTGTTGCTTTCTCATTTTGCCAGCCTTGCACACCAGTGCGCCTGCAGTGCCTGTAGTGGCCATTTTTGTCTCGTGTCTTTATCGCCCTTTGCTTCCCCGTCTTCTTGCTTCGACCTCTTTCTGAAACTGCTATCTGTGCCTTTCCCTCAATGCCCGTGCCTCTTTCTGTTTTGCAGTTCCTTATCTGTCCGCTCTTGTGTGCGTTGCTGCTGCTGTAGCAGCAGCTGCAGCTCATGCTGTCGCTGCTGTGGTGGCTCCTGCAGCTGCACATAATCAAGCTGCTGCGGTCTTCTTTTCAGCTGTTGTCTCCCTTACTGCCTCTCTCTTTGCTCGTCCGTGTCTGCGTTTGCCGGTGCATTGCCTCTCTGCTGTTCTGCCCTAGGCTCTCCATCATTTGTGTCTAGCTGTTCTCCTATGTCTTAGTCCTTCTGGTCTTTTCTGCCTATTTATAGTTTTAAATTCTGTTTTGCGCGCTGCGTAATTATCTCGGCTGTGCACATTGTGATATACATACACCTCAGGACCAGTCTGAACTCTCCGCTTTGCGAGTTCGCTACCTTCTTGCTGCTTTTTCGCTCCTTCAAGACGCTGGCGGCGGCCGTGTGGGCCCCCGCGAGTGGCGTTGCTTTTATGGGGCCCTATCAGCCCTGCCCGCAGTTTCTTTCTTGCCCTTGACGCGGGAGGAGACTCAGATGCTCCTGTTGTTGCAACAGCAGCAGCAGTTGCTGCAGCAGCAGCAGCAGCAACAAGAACAGGTTGCCGGCTTCAGCATTGAGCAAAGGCGGCTTGGTACCGCTGCACTTGTCAGCCCCAAAGGCAGGGAAGAGGCAGATTGGATACCGCACTGGGGATCGGGATCGGGATCGGGTCTGAGTCGTATCCAGGACTGGGGATCGGATTATGACGCCAGCAGCGAGGCTTCGCGTTTGCTGCTTCAAATGTCTCCGCTGTCGGCATCTGCAGCGTCAACAGCAGCGGCAGCAGCAGCTCAGGAAGAGCAGAAGCAGACTGACGCACTGCTGAGGGCTTGGGGGATACGGATTCCAGACTCGAAATCCCCAGCCTGGGTTCTTCGCCACCGCCAGGTGCTGACAGAGGCTCATTTCACGTTCCAATGGCTGCAAGAATCGGCGGCAGGTACAGAGGGGCCCACTGCAGCAGCAACAATAACAGAGGAGATCTCCGCTGCGGAATTTGCAAGGCTACCGGCTGCGCTTTTCGCTCTAGGTGAGGCTTTAAGAAGACGAGGAGCTTTAGGGTTTATAGCCTTCCAGTGTATTGTCGTGTCTCGTTTTTTTATTGGTGGCTACCAGCGGCTGTATCAGTGTGCCTGGCTCCGTCGGATTGGTTTCCCCTGCTTTTTCCACTGTGTGTGTTGCTTTACTCACATGACTCTTTCTTTGTCCTCATGGCCTTTTCCAGTTGCTGCATTCACTTTGCGTCCTCTATTTTCTTGCTGCCTGCAGAAAAAGAGAAAGCTGTGACAGCAGCAAGCGCGTTCGCTAAGCGGCGGTCGCCTGGGGCCTCTCTTTCAGTTCTCAGTTTGGCTGCTGATGTTGCTGTTGCTGTTTCTATGGTTGTTACATTTTTGCAAGTAGGGCGTATAATACAAAAATAAATGAATAAGCTGCATATAAGTAAACATGTTCAAGCACTTAGGTATCGGGCAGGCATGCAGAAAGACAGGTACACTACAGACAAACACAGACACGATAACAAACACACGAAGACAAAAACAAAGGAGGAAGACAGACGGTAGTGATGAGACACAACTATACTTGACGCAATAGGCAGAAAGGAGACGATGAGGTTCAGAAAAGTACAGACACGACGGAGATAGAGGAGCTACAATCTTTTCATGTTTGTGTTTCGCAGTATTGTCCGACTACTTTGTCCGTTGATGCCTATAGTCTTTTGCATTGCATTCCTATGCTGAACAGACCCGAAAATTTATACTGACAGCCTCGACCCTCACGGGAGAGCCACTTGTGGAGGAGGCTGCCGACGGGATGCCGACTTCCTGTTTCCTCTGCCATGCTCGGAGCTACTGGCTGCAGCTGCTGCTAAGTGCCATTTACATTGTTTCTGCGGGAACACTCCTGGCCATAGAGCTTAGACACAGGGGCCCCTGGCGCCTCAGCACAGTTGCCAAGTGAGACCTTAGGTTGCAGGCGCCCAGTGGGGCCCCAGCTGCTGCTTCTGGTCGTTTTGCCTTTTTGGAGCAAGTGCCACAGCACTGCATGCAGGTGCGGCTAGCAGTTTCTTGAGCGTGGCTGTGGAGGTGCACCAGACTAGAAGCTGTACTGTTTGCTGCACGGTTTGCATGCCTATTATATGAATGTTTTCATATATTGCTGTCTTCGCACAAACTAGCATGATGAGGTAAGCGTTTAAGTATGCATGCATGCGTGAAATATATATATCTATATATATAATATAGATATATATATTTATAAATGTATTGTTTTGTGAAGACGCCTGCACTTCCACGCATGAGTGTACACTTATATGCCCATGTGCGGGTACGGCGAATTCGCCACAGCCGCGCTGATCTCCGCTGTGTCCTCTCATGAAGTGTTCTTTTAAACATTGCATTATGTGATGAATGCGCCGTAGATTTGACCTGTGTGGGGTATCTGTACACCTGCTGGTGGAGCTTGCATGCTTGCTGGCTGGAGCTGCCCCGTCTCTGTCTTCGGACGCTTCGGAGGGTCTCGTCGACGACCTATCGCGCGGCGTCGCTTTCGCCAGAGTCCTTAGAGGGCTCCGCATAGGCTTTAGGATTCAGCCACTCAAAAATATGGTCAGGTGCCGTTGCTGCTGTTGTTGATGCCGTTGCAGCTGGTGGTGTGGGCCCTATTAGTGGTAATTCTGGTTACCCTTCCATATACAGAATAATTTCCATTCTTCCTTTCGCTGGTGCTGCTGCTTCTGCTGCTGCAGTTTCACCACGGATACGCTTGCTGTTGCTGCTGCCTCTGCAGCTATTGTTGCTTTCGCAGCTGCATTTGCTGTGGGCAGCAGCATCAGCAGCGAAAGAGAGCTGCAGTGGGCGTGCAGGGTAGTACTGCAAGTGTCGGAACGTGTGCGCAGGTGACGCGTTTGCTGCGGGCGGTACGTCGCTTGAAGACCGTTGTTCAGGTTTTGCTGCTGCTGTTCTACGCTTACGCCACGGTTGGTATGGAGCTTTTCAGAGGTCTCATAGAGTGCGAGCTGCAAGGGGGGCAAGCGGGAAACGCCACAGGGCCCGAGGCTGAGGGAGACCCCATGGACTTGGGGTTGTTGAATTTCAATGATCTGTTCTCGTCCTTAGTTACCCTGTTTCTGCTGACTGTTAATGGCTGGGACGACTCCCTTAAGGTAAAGTGAACAAGGGCAGGCACTGCAGCTGAAGGAGCTGCTGCAACTGCGGCTATATCTGCAGCGCAAGGCGATATGATCTTCTCTGCCCAAGTCAGCTATACGGGTAGCAGAACGCAAGCCCGCGAGAGTTTTGGATTGACGCTTCGTGTACGCAGGCCTTGGTGAAACACACGTCGGTGCTGAAGTGCAGTTTATACTTTGTGTCTTTTTATATCCTGACGGACACTATTCTTCTGAACCTCCTTGTGGCCCTCGTCCTGGAGGCCTACGAGCAGGTGAGTCCACTGCAACCTTAGGATTTAATGTTTGCAGTTCAGGATTAAGGTGGATATTCAAGGGTATAGTACAGTGGTGGTTGCTTCGCCCTCGTTCGGTTCTATTGGCAGGTCTCGTCGACACCTTCCAAGAGAGCAGCCGCAGCTGTTGAGGAGCAGAAGCAGCAGCGGCAGCAAAAAAAGAGGCAGCAGCAGTCCCTCAGGATGCCGCTGCAGCAGTCCCCGCTCGTGCTGCCATTTGGGGGAGCGGCGCTTAGCGAGCAGTCCCCAAGCCCCGCAGGGACCGATAGCGACCAGTCGAGCCCTTTCTTCGACTCCTAGCTAGCTAGTCAGCTAGCAGACTGATTAATCAACTATCGAGCTAGCGAATTAGCCAGCTGGCTACTGAACTAGTTAGTTGGCTGAAAAAATCGTCAGCCATCTAGCTAGCTGGATATTTGAAGTTCCATTCCTCCTCGCCTTCCGGGGCATCTTGAGCGTTGCCGTTGTGGCGAATACTCTCATCCCTTTTTAATTGTTCTCATTTTAACTAGCGGCCTCTGCTAGCTGCATTTAATTTTTTACTTTAGTACAGTCAAGCCGCACTGGGAACGAGCGAACTGGGTGCCGAGCTACTGGGTAGATGCACAGACATGCTGTTGGCTCCTTATTAGTTGCTTAGGAGTTGCTTGTTCCATTAGAACACGAATGTGGCCATCCAAACATGATCTGGCAACGAGCAGTAACACGAGGTGTAGACAAGCAGAGAGACACTCCTAGAAGACAATGGAGCAAATTATTACAGACAAGACCGCTTTCTGCGTATTCACTTGCGGGGTTCCTCTCCCATCTGTTCCTCAAGCAGCTGCGCTGCCTGCCCTGGCGAGCAGGCTACCTGCACCTACGGCTCAATTGTCTTGCGACTGGCAGCTGTGCCCCGTAAATTTGCTGCTAGGCTGCAACCTAGCCAGCTAGGCAGCTAGCTACCAAAATAAAGCCGCCACTGTATGGGACAGAAACTTCCGCTGGCCACCAAGAAGGCTGGCTAGCCAGCATGCTAGTCACCGATACGTCTAGCCATCGAGCGATGTTACACAGCGGTAGCCAAGTGCTACCTAGCCACCAAGGCAATCGCGTTCCTACCTGCTTCTGTTGCAAGACCTGTGGAGGAGCAGGTGCGTTTCCGCGTAAGGGGATGTCGCGGGGACTCCCGATTGGAGCCGCAGTGAATTCACTTCTTGACGAAACTGAAAGGCGGAAAACGAAGCAGGAAAAATCAAACAAAATAATTCACGAAGAAACAATTCCATGGCGATGCAATGCCATAAAATGAGGAGAAATATGAGGAAAACGTGCAAAAAACGGAAAATAGAGAATACAGGAAGACACTACCTTGCTTTGTCTTCCTGACAACAGCTGTGCTTCGAAACGAATGCATTTATAAAGTGGAATAAAAAAGACAGAAAAGAAGAGGAAAAACACAGTACATGAATATGCAAGGAAGAAACGTAAAAGGAAACATAGGCACGCAACGAAACAAGATAAAATAAGGACACCAGAAAAGAATTGAGATAGTGAATAGCCCCTTACCGAGCAAGGGCCCCTGTGATTGTTTCCTTCCTTTTCTCGCTCGTGTTATTCTTGTTGTTTCTTGCCGCTGAAAGCCGCAGAGCTGTTAGCTGCCTTCTTTGTATGAGTTGCTCGCGTTCGTTTTTCTGTACAGAAGTAAGCGAGCGGACTGGCCCGACACAAATTCGTTAACTCCTTTTTTTCATTTGCTGCTTTCACGCACTTCTTGTCAAACGACTAAAGTATAAAGTAAGAGACCACTTAATGAAAATAAAATCGGGAGGAGGAAGGAGACAAATATAGACGAAACAGAGTTAAAGAAGGAAAGTGACAGTGGCGCTCAAAAGGGCATCAGAGTGACATGAAAGGAGAGGGGAAGAAACGGACACTGCGGAACGAGGCAGAATACAGAAAAATGATGCAAAGGAAAGGACAAGGAGCATATGCAAGACAGTGAGACATATCCCATAAAAGCAGACGGAAAAGAGCGAAGAAAAGTAACGCACACAAAGAAGAAGGAACATGGAGGAGACGAATAATAGTAGGATGAAGTTTATACGATGTCTAGGAGGAAGCTGAGAAAAGAACGGCACAGGCACATACCCTGCTTCTCTTCTCAGCTGCGTCCCTTCCTCTCTGCTTCTTTTTCTGTTTCTTTGGTTTCTTAGCGTCTACACAAGAACAAACAATTATGCTTTTACTAGCGCAGTGCATTTATTTCCAGGCAACCCTGCTCCTGCTTCGTCGCAACAACACACCCTGTCGAGAAACTTTATGGGCCATGTACATGCAAATGCCAACATAACGTCTGTATCAATGGAATAAAAAATATTTGCGCGAATGCAGATGGAGGTTAACTAGCTTTTCGTTCGAGATCTGCCCCAGCTATGAAGCGTCTGTGTACCTTTATTCGGTTCGGGCGGCAGTACTGGGGCAGCCTTGCGTTTCTTGTCGTATGTCCCTATCGGTGTTGTGTCCAGCGAAATCATATCCGCAGGAATCTTTTCCAGCAAAGAGTGGATCTCACGTTCCCGCCTTTGCTGCAGCAGCAACAGCAACAGAGCAGCCAGCAGGCAGAGCGACGGAGTTGGCAACAGCAAAACTACAGCAAGCAGCAGATGGCCTGTGCTGCTTGTTCATATAGTGGGAGAATTTCTATACGTATTTTGTCTGCATGTGACCTTTAGCTAAACCACTGAAGTGAATCCTTATGAAGTGCAACTGAAGCTAACTCTATTCAATGCTAGAGAACCGCACAAAAGTACACCCTACATTCTTGGTTTCGTAAGGATTTGCGTCTCTTGAGTCGTAGTTGGCCAAGCCGGCACCAGGCACGAGCAACGTTCCTACTGCGCCTGTGGAGCCGTAGGCGCAGACGTCTTCGAAGGGCCTGAAGGCGAGGCAGCTCACTTGCTGCAGACGCAAAGCACAAAAACGCTTAAAAATACATTCAAATGCACAGACATTATGTGCGTTTTGTGTGTGAAGAATCTGGCTATCCAGAAAATACTAGGAAAACAGATGGTGAACGGATTATTCCAACTAGACCAACGAAAAACAATCGAGTCTGAAGAGTGACAATTGGAAACAGGAGGGCTACTCAGTGAAATTGTGTGAAAGTACATCCTACATATGTTTCCGCTTTTGTCTTGTTCGTGTTGGTGAGTTTGAATATGCTCGGCTACCTCATTTTATCTGTGCACCAGCTTCTAGGCTGTATTCACGTCCTCCTATATAAGCGCTGTTTCTCTGCCTCCGTTTTGATTATGTCTTGTTCCCTTCGTCTATG
The DNA here is from genome assembly GCF_000499545.2 of Eimeria tenella. Taxonomy (NCBI): domain Eukaryota; phylum Apicomplexa; class Conoidasida; order Eucoccidiorida; family Eimeriidae; genus Eimeria; species Eimeria tenella. Next base: position 40,336 of record NW_013543453.1, read on the forward strand.
TCTAACCGTTAGGGTCACCACCTCTCTCGTCACCACTACGTCCGTGTCATCTTTTAAGCATGGTTATTTTCTGCCTCTGCTTTAGCCCAAGTAGCACTCCATCTCTGCCTCTCTACGCTTTGCCTTCTTATATCTGTTGGGCTGCTTCTATGCCCCTGGATTTTCGTATCTCTTCCTATCTCACCTCCCCTGGCATTTCGTGCGTCAAGTACAATGTAGCCCTCTGCTGAGTTAATACATCTTTCCATATTTGCACATGTGATCCGAAGCCCAGTCCTACTAACCCTCTCTGGCTTATTGAAACACACGAGGGCGGGGAACCAAAATAATTAAACGACTGCACGGTCTCGTATTTGCGCAGGTCCCACAGTTTCCATTTTCCGTCCACACCTGTACATATAGCCCAAATTGCAGGATGCGAGTCCTAAAATCTAAAATCTAACCCAAGACACCACACTCCGCAAATCAGCAAAAGCGTTCCACAAATCCTCAACCCCGGGACATGAATCCCATACAATGAAACACAAGCACTGAGCCTGCGGAGCTGAGGATTTTAGGGTCAGCTGCAAAATAGCACTCAGCCACTCCATACTCGAGACACAGAGTGTACAAAGTTTAAAGGTCAAAACAAAGTGTAGGAGGCATAAACTTGGCATTGGGTTCATCTACATACGCCCGCTGGCATCAGAGCCCACCATGAGCCGCTGGAACCGTTACAGTGTGTCGCTGTAGCTCGTCAAACTAGTGTACCGTAAACTCCAAAACCAACGCCCTAGGCAAGACTCACCAGCAGTAACCATGTATTGATCTTGCGCTGCAAGAGCAGTGACTTTTCCTTTGTGACACAACATGTCCACCGCCGGCTGTAGCAGAGCACATCGAAACCCGCATCCCTGTACCCTAAACCCGAAAGAAGAATCGAAGCTCACGGTTCAAGCGGTACGTAAAGCAGTCAAACAGCACTCGCGTCCTGGAGCCACTGTATAAATCCCATTCCCTGAGGAGCCAGTCCCCTGTTTGCTGCGACCAAAAGCCTATGGCAAAGGTTTGCGAACTTAGATTTAAGGGTCTGTAGAAGTGACCTTGCCGAGGTTTGGTGTCCAGAGAGTGACGGTGCCTTTGGTGTGTCCGAGATGCATCACTGCGTTTGTAGGATTTGGGGCCATCACCCCGCAGGGCCCCCTCTTGGTCCTGTGTTTTGCAGCGATTTGGCCCGTCGATATGTCGTAATAACTGAAGGACAAGGCGCCACCGCGTGACAGCAACTGTCCACACGCAGTCTCATGCACGCCGTTAAATGCATTCTTGTATTGTGTGAGCTCGAATGCATGCTAGTGCTGCATTCCACTGGCATTCATGTAGTTGCACTCATAGATCTTTCCTTAAGCATGCACATGCTGTATGAAGGCGCTTGCATGCGCTCCCAGGGTTGTGAGCTTGCGATCGCATGCTTGCAGCATGCGTCTAAAGGCCTCATTAGGTCTTACTTTAGCTCGCCGAATTCTCCTGTGGAGACCATGAGGTAATGGTAAGGTAGAAATGATAAAGAATAGGTCAGCTGAAACGCATGCATACAAATGCCGCTGACACCGGGACTGGACTAAGCTCTCATCTGCAGCTGTGCGTGTGCTTGTGCTCGCGCTCCTCTGCGACTAATCTTTACTTGTCGCAGCCTCGTTGAACAATGTCCCTAATCTTCTAGCGGGACACCAACCTCGCCCAATCTATCCTGCTAGCGGGCTCGGTAGTTGACTAGACAGCTAGCGGATCAGATGTTCAGCTTTGTCTAAAGCAAGTTGTCTGTAGATGCACAGGTTCTGCATGCTATTCATGGTCTATTCGAGCTGCTCAAATATCTGGCTTGCTACTTAGCCAGTTAATTAGATAGTTCATCCTGCGCAAACGGTTTTAGAGAGCTTACCATGAGGTCTCTAAGGCAATGAACTTCGATGCCCTGGTTGTCGTAGATGTAAACGTACTTCTTCTGAGCTGCGCATCAAGCACCGAATTTCACAAATCTTTCCGTGAACCCTAAACCCTACACACTTCACGAGCCATTCTCAATCCTAAGCCATCGTTTCATTTTGAAGTGAAGGGGAGTGTAAGCGCGTCTTCGTGATACATACAAGCGAGAGGCTCTCTGAGGTTAGCTACCACGATTAAACAGTAACCAGAAGCGTAGTTAAGGGCACATACATGATTGCATGCAGATATATATTGTACATGTACTACAAAACAAATGGCCGTGAGCGTTCCACATACGCGATAACTACAACACATAGACGGGAAAGACTATTACGAAAAATACGATGCAAAAGCTGAAGTTCGCAAAACAATGTGTAATTCAGCGAAGGAATTCAAGTGAGAAGGCAAGAGAAAAAGTGCGACGGAAAGCTAACCTGCGGCCCAGAGTGTGTGATTCTGGAGAAAGCAGACGGACCGTACGGTTTCCTTCACCTAAAAAGAGACGGAAACGAAGTCAACGGAGCTCAAAAGCTGGAGGGCACGATCAGACGGGAGAGTTACATGTAAAACGCAACTAAGATCAAATAAAAGGAGAGGTAATACGTAGAAGAAGAAATACAACAAAGAGGCACAAACCAAGCAAAAGGAGAATGCCACGAAGAAGCGATGTACAAAAGAGAAGTAAACACAGCGCGAAAAGAGCAAGTAACACACAAAGAGTGGAGCCCAGGGGGAGTGACAGAGATAGTAAGAACGGAACGAAGCATCTAGAAAAGATAAAACAAGCAATGAACAGCGGCAACCAAACGAAAACGAAATCGCAAAAGGCGAAAAAGACACACCGACTAGTGAACAGAGACAGAACACAAAAAAGAGGAACACAATTACACAAATAAGGGCCCGCAGAGAAAGGCAAGAGCAGATCCAAAGAGGCATGCAGAAGCTGAGAGGGAGCGGCACGAAGAGGAGGACCCTAAGGCAACAGTGACAACAAGACGAAAGGAAACAGAGTCCCGTCCTGGATTAACTGCCTGACATTAACTTCGCAGATTGTTTTCATTTCGTGGCAATCCAAAACACCCAAATTCCCTTTTTGGCCCCCCAGCAGAAGGTGGCGGCCGCCGCGAGTGTAGTCAACGAAGTAGGGGCCGAAAGACAAGCCAAGGCGAAACGCCTACACAGAAAGACGCGCAGGCCAGCTAGCTAGCTAGCTAAGGGGTCACTGGCTAGACAACTTGGGCTCTCAGCTAGCTCGCAGCCTGATTAATGAAAAGAAGAAAGGGGGGATTTATTGACAAGCGGCAAAACATTCGAGCAGCAGAAAGGCCTGCTATGCAAGGACGCAGCCGAATGCAGAATCAAAGGATGGCAAAAAATAATAGTCGCAGGAAGAGATAAGCATGAAAAGAGACAAAAACGGCTAAGACGGAAACACAATCTTAAAAATTAGACAAGGAAGGGCTGTTTGAGGTTTGCAGCACCTCTTGCGACAACAGCTACAGTACAGTGTCGGATCCAGGGTTTACGGTTTAGGGTTTAGCGCCTAGCGCCTGGCCTTACCTTCTTCCCTATTTCCTCGCTGACATTTTCGAGTATATCGGCCTGAGTGAATTTATACGTCTTCTCTAATCCCTCGGCCTCAAGATAGCTGAAGGCAGCAGAGGGGAGAATGAGCAAATATATGAACTTGTATTCAACAGATAGGGAGACAAGAGAAAGCAGAGGCTACTAGACAAGTCCACAAAGACGGTGTAGGCTTCCAGAGGGGCAAACAGACATAAAAATGCACTAAGGAAAAACGAGTTTCAAGGTGCAGAGTATAGGGCGTTTGCGTAGCTGCGCCAGCTGCTGCTGCTGTCGCCCCTGCTGCTGCAGCTGTTCCACTGGGGTGTCTCACCCTTCTGTTTCTGTGAGCAACGCGGTCACAGCGGAAACGCTCTCCTGCACCTTCTTCTCTAAGGCTCTCTGTCGTTTTATGGTGCCACGTGACCTCTTCGCCGTCCGAGACTGTGCAGCACAACGCCTCGACAATAACTCCTTATTCCTAAACCCTCAATGTAGAAAGCTGGGGGAAGCTGTGTAATAAAACGGAGAAACCTCCGCGTTTCAAGTGCAGATATATTTAAGGCTTGTGGCCGTGGTTCTGCAGCTGCAGCTTAGCTCAGTCTGAGGCCATCATAAGGCCTTGAGAGCCCTAGTGATGCCCAGTAGCCCCCATTAGGACTAAAGACGTCGACAACGGGCCCACAAAGGACCTATAAAATTGCCTCAGTGCAAGCTGCTATTGCACCTTTTATGCCTACCTGAGGGTCATCCATGGGCAGTTGGCTCTGTTTGGCTCCAGGCGCTGTTGACGCCTGGGCCCCTTGGGGGCCCCCCATATCTCGGGCTTGGTGTAGGGCCCCCCGCTGCAGCTGGTTTGGCTGCTGCAAGCCCACAGCTAGGGCTAACCACGTAGCTGCTTCGTTTTGAGCCAGGCAGTGAACACCAAGATCACAAAAGGAGCCTCTGAGGCAGCCTGGGGCCCTCTGTGGACGAAGGGAGTCTGTATCTGGGGCCTGCCAGGAAGAGAGAAATAAATGACCGAAGTTACTATTTTATTAATTGCTTTCATAAATAATTCGATAGCGTGTTTGATAATGCTCGCAACAGAAGGTTAAGGGCCCTCACAGCGGACGTGGGGCCCCCCAACGCGGGGCCCCCAACACTGCTGGCCCAGTCTAGCTGCATGCTACTGCAACTGCTGCTGCTGCTGATCTGTCCGCTTTCGTCTGTTTCTTCCTTTAAAATTCCATCATCTTTTGTTTTGTTAAACGCATCTAGTCCTGTTTTCAGCGTCGGGAGGCGGGCTAGCGGGGGCTTGTGGCCTTCGCGGGCGTGGTTCGCCGTGTGCATTTCCTGTTCTATATTTTAGGTTTAGGGGCTTTGCTCATGGCCAAAATGCAGCCCTTAAGAGACATGGAGCCCTCAGGGCATTATCAGCAGATAACTGAGCCTCCCCAGGTCTCCGTGAAGACTCAGGTGGACATCCCTCCAGACAGTGACCCTGACTTTTCTTCGGCGCACCACGCCATGGTGGTGGGTCCTCCGCGTCTCAATTCTTGTCCTTTTGCCTGGTTTTGTTTGTCGCCACCTGTCGAAAACAACGACGACTGCGTAGAGTTCGCAAGGAGGTCCTGTGAGAGGAACGCGCTGGCTGGGAATGCGCAACACTGAAGGCTTTGTGTGCTTGGTTTGACTGCAGCCCACGCAGCAACGCAAACCCATACGCAGCACAAAGAAGAGAGCCGACATTCAGGCTTCTATCAGGGAGAGAGCAGACGTGAGGCGCTGCTGCAATCAATTCGTCCTGGGGTCTAGACTTTAGGGTTAAAGCTCGAGGATCCTTGCGGACCCCTTCACTGCTTCTGTTTTTCCGCAGCGACCCACGCCCGCAGGATGTGTCTGGGCTGTCTGCATAGGCGCTGAAGTCGTGAGGCGCTAAACCCTTACCCCCTTACACCTAAAATGCGGAGCCTAGCTTGGCTTTCAGGGTACAAAATGCTTGCGAGTACAACATGCCCTTGCTATCTCTGTACACGTTTTCTGGCCTTTGAAGCATATATGTTGACGATAAGAGACAAGAAACTACCATGGATGCATCTAATGGGTAAACATTGGAAGGAGTTTCTGTGCAGATGCGCATGTTGATTTCGTCTGCGCCGTTCTCTTTTTCTCCCATTATTCCAATTACCGTTGTTTCTTTTGTTTTCCTTTTCAGCTCTTCACCGAGATTTTAAAGGCTGTGAAGAGGCCCGATATTATTCGCCCAAAGTTTCTCAAGTTCGTTTGCTGCCCCCTTAGTTTCCCCGCAAGGTTCCCGTTGCACTGGTTATTCACTTCGCTATCGCTTTTTTCACACAAAACGTATCCAGGTTCACTTCTAAACCATATTTAGCTTATCCACGCCCTAGGTGTTTGGTGCGCTTGGTGCTCGGTGCAGGGTGGAGAACACGTACAGCGAAGTTCTCTTCTGCAAGTGCTTCGTTAAGAGAAAGACCGTCTTTGTCTTTAGATTCGGTATGATGAATACGCAGAAGAAGGAACCCACGTCTGCAGCAGCAGCAACAGCAGCAGCCACAGTGGCTACAGAGTCAGCAAGGTGCTGTACTGGAAACAACAGCAAGCTAATTTGTGTCCTCGCGTTTGCCTGCCAATTTGTCCGTCTGATTCCAGGTTGCATCGTTGCATGGGATATAGACGTAGAGGAACAGAAGGTAAGGCCTATGTCCGCCAATTACTCATATTTTGGTATTTGGGTCTCATTTTTCTGTTTTGTCTTTCGTGCTGACTAAATCATTGCTCCACAGATTGAAACCCTGCACTGGGGTACCTTACACTATTGCACTTACAATGACGTTTTGTATATTTGGAATGCATGTATCGCATTTTCGTCATTTGCCAAAGTATTTGCATTTGTAGCGCCCGTGCCTTTTTCCGGTGTTCCGTTAAACGTGGGGCTTTTACTGAATGTACAATTTTTTTACTGCGTATTAGGTGTATGCTTGTAAATGTACAAGCAAATATATCAACACCAGTATATTTACATTCTCACTTGCTCACGTACTTTTATGGCACTTGTGTATACGATATTACAAGCACGCTTTCATGCCTATTACGTGTGTGGGTGCGCATTTGGAAAATATGGATCCAAAACTTGAACAAGTTATGCAGGACTTACGTATCTGTTTGCATGCAGGCGTTAGTGGCCTTCATGCAGCCTTACCTCAAAGAGCCGCTGGGCGCAAACAAAGAAGACGACACAATGACGTATGTGTGGAGCGACAGAGCAACAATAAAGGGAGACAACATCCACCTTGTCACCACGAACGTGTTTGAATGTTTAGCCTACTCCTACGCATTCGCACAGGTGCGCACTAAACTTGTAGTCCAAAGCCTTGGACCTAAATCATAGTCATAGGAAAGAAGTAACGGCAGAGAGACGCAGACAGAAGCCAAGACAACGACGCAGCAACCGAAATACAGACAAGCAGGCACATAAAGAGGGAAAATGTGGAAGAACAGGGGGACCAAAGCGTCCGCAAATAATTCGAAACGTAACATTTGTTTGTGCATTTTTTCCCCGAAGAGTGTAAAGCTAGCCTTCTTTGAGACGCTGGTGGACGCCGATATCGAACGGACCAAAATGATACCGGGTAAGAAGTAGTGCCGCTGTCTTTTCACCAGCCTCTTCTCACCTTTCTCAGTCAGCTATGCTGCTGCTATTGCCGCTGCCACCACTACTGTTCATGTTGCTGCAGAGAGTCTGGCGCGTACTGGCAATATTCAGTCAACCCGTGAGGACATAGGGCGTCGTATTGGGGAATTGTTTGTCAATCGATTCTACATAAACCTTCATACGGATATTCTGGATACGCCAGGTGCAGCGATACAGCAGCAGCAGCACAGCGTCAGCCGTAGCAACAGCCGATTGCCGTCGAGACAGTGCCAGCAGTACTTCTCTACGGACAAGCGCACAACTCAAGTAGCACGTGCAGACAAGCACGCCTAAATGAGGAGAAGCAACAAAAATACAAAAATAAGAGCAAGAGTGGTACAAGCGGAAGCAGCGGGCAGTTTACTCAAGCAGAATATGAGCGTATGGATATGCATATGCGTGGATGTAATGTTGAGTGTTCTGCCTCAGACATATTCTGGGACAACGATGACTTTGCCGACCACTATGATCACTGCAGGCGTTACTTAGAGATACCAAAACGAGTTGAGATTCTTAATCAGAGGTACATAATTCACGTAGGGTTCCTGTCGTCTGTACCTGGCTCTCTCTTTTGTTCCTTCTATATTGTCTTGCTCTCTGTGTTTGGTCGAACCTGTTTGCGCTCTTTTCATATTCGTTTTCTAGCGGTGTATACTTCTTGGTAAAACTGGGTGCGGATGCCCGCTGTGGCGTGTTTAGGCTTGACATTATTAAGGATCTATACGACATGCTGAACAACGAGTTGACCATTCAAGTACGCCAAAATACTAGAGATACAGTAGTAGCAGCAGCAGCAGCAAAAGAAGAACAGATCGAGGGCGCCGCTTGACGGGGTGTTAGTGAACAAAGTGAGGTGGAGTTTCGTGTCTGTTTTTGCCCTGCCGCAGCACGGGTACAAGCTGGAGTGGATCGTGATATACTTAATTTGCATAGAGGTGCTTATTGAGGTGGTTTGGAACATATTGATTAAAGATGTATTGAAATGGGTGTAAACACCAGCTTTTCCCGCATCCTCCCGGCATCTCGACGCCACCCAACCCCCTGCAGATTCAAGCCAAGGCCCGCACTGCTGTCTCTGCCTTAATGGCTTCAACTGCAGTAGATAAGAAGGGGGAACAGAAGTGAGGAGTGGCAGACCGCAATTCAGAACGAAAGCGATACGTACTGGCGGGGGCATATTGCGCGAGAATCCGCGCGACGTTGGCGTGTAGCGCCTCCTTAATCATCTCGCCTTCGGCCTGCAGCAAAGGCAGCTGGGGCTGGGACACGCTACCCTGTGGAAGCAACAACACGTACCCGCAGCAGCTTGAGCTGCAGCTGCAGTATCTTCATCCGCTCCTGAACACGTGCGAGCTGGCGTGTTGAACGGACAGCAGAAATTTGCAGTCAACCAACCAGGCGCTCCGTTGCGTCTCTTTTTTTTTGCATTTCACTGACGATCTCGTCAACTGTTGGGTACCTGTTGAAGTTGTACGCAAAATGAGACTGGCAGTGTACGTTGGAGCATGCTGCATGCAGTGTGCATACGGTTTTTCAGACTGGGCAATCTTAACGTTGAGCTGCTTTTCCGCTGCTAGGCCAAACTTTGCCTCTGCATGAAATCCATAAGATACGAATACTTGCATTTCTAGTCAAAGGAGAAGTGAGGCTTACGCTGAGCAGCAGATTCCGAGCTGCTGAGTTGCAAAAAAGAGGTCATCAGCGGTGTCTGTGCGCAAGATTAGAAACCCATGGAAGCCCTTAGTGATGGGATTTCATTTTCAGATAACTGACTGGAGGCGAGGAGGCCTGAGGGTTTTCTTCGATCTGCTGGAATGCTAGAGGGATTGGCGAGTAGGATCCAGGCACTTCTGACACTGAAACGCGTTCCATGGCTTGAGAAACAGCCTGAAGTCCTTCGCTGACGCCTGCTTTGCCATATGCCCTTGTGTTCTGCTGCCTCACCGCTTTGTCGACAAGGAATGGGTTCATCTGGATTTGAATGTTTTTCTCGAGCTCTGAAGATGCATGCAACTCAACCTGCACAACTCGCCGCGAATGCGCTTTCTCACCGGCGACTGTGATCTGCGTCAGCTGGCCGAACTCTGCCATGGCTTGGTCAAACATCTACAGAGTTATTAAAATCTGGCAAAGAATTCGGAAATGGAGGGAAGAAAGAAATCACGAACTTTCGATTCCTCGTCAGCGCGGAGCTGCTCTATCTCGTCCTGCTGCTGCTTAGCCACAAACCCACTGAAGCTCAAATAGGTCTTTGCCTACCATTTTTTCTTTAATTTGAGGGTCTGGCTCATTGACTTCCGTCAGCTGAGTAGTTAAAAGGGCTTTGTTCTGCGCAGTTCAACAAACATTCAGCTCTACGCACTTGCAGCTTCACTGCGGGAGGAGGCGCGAGAGCAGCAGCCATTATGTCCCCAACAATTGCACTTTTGGACTCCACTGTTTCTCCAGTCTGCAGAAAAGATGTAAATTGCCGAATCGCTCCATTTTCTATGGCTGGGAGGGGTGAGCGCCTTGCAATCGCCTCGCTGCTGCTTCCTTCTTTCTTCACTTGGTTTCGAAAATTCTAAAAAAATAATTAGCCGACCTGTCTTGCTGTTGAAATCTAGCCTCAGTCTCGCTTTCGCTTGTTGACCCAGTGCGAGGCAGCATGGCTCCTTTTATTGCGCCTTGCAGAATGGCTGGATTGTTGAATGTGCTCATTGCCTGCGCACATGTCAGTAAGTTGAGGAGAAAAAATGGCTTCAGTCATGCCCACCCGCTCTACTGCTGAAGCAATTTGCTCCTGAGCATTGTCCAGCTGCACATTATACTCATCTTCCAGCTTCGCCATCAACCCCTGAAGTCAGTCCCGTGCAGTTTGCTCGCATAAAAAGCAGTAGCGAGAAACAGTACTAATCAATCTCACCTCCTCCAGCTCCAAGCGGGATCGCTCCAAAAGGAGCACTTCTGCGGTCACTTGAGGAAGTGGCTACGATCGTGGTGTACACGGGGATGGTAACAGACTATCAAGGCGGAATACAAGCATGAACTCACATCATCCGGCGGAGAAAGCTTCACCTCAATGGAAGGCAGAGTTTGGGCATTCTGCCGAAATTTTATCGGCCAGGATTGCTGCAAAGAAAATAAAGCACGTGGCGTTAATTTTAATTGTCTGGTTCCGTACCGCCCGCAGCCCTTCAACACGCAAAACACAGAAAAGAAAAGCGAGGAAGGTGAAGAGCCCAGCAACAGTGGCTAAATGCCGTTGCATTTTCAGATGCTTTCAAATATGTTTGCCATGGTGAGCTCCTTTCAAAGAGTTCCCTAATACGTAACGCCTTTTTACTTAATCCTGCATACCTGTGGAGAACTGGGCCGGGAGCTGCGCATACACCCCAAGGTCGACGGCGTCAGAGCCCTGCTTCGTGCCCCAGTGATCTTAAAGGCTTCATCACACTAGTTTGATTCAAGAATTACTTTAATGGGAGCTTATTTGCAGTGGTTTTTTTTTGCTTAGTTGAGAACAGCGAGCTACCAAGCGCCTAGCTCCTCGACAGATTCAAGAAACTGCGGCCAGTTCCTGCGAAACACCTTTTGTTGAGCTGCCGACTTGAGTTAAAATGCGCTGTATATCATTTTGTTCCGCATTTTTTGTCTACATGGAGGAGCAATACCGAGGATGATCCAATACTACTCCGTTGTGGGCCTCACAAGAATCAGCCGTAGCAAAGTAAAGCATAACTGGGCTGAACCCTTGGATAAAACAATGACTGTCTTTTGACTAAAGAACTGATGAAAAGGGTGCTTAACAGCGTTGCTGATTTTTCACTGCTTCTGTTCACGTGGGCTTGCAAAGTGGGGATCCCTTGTCAGCTCTGAAATTGCAACATCGTGTTTGTTTGCTTGTTCTCCACGCCATTTCGACGCTCTGCCGCAAGTTTCTATTTCTTGTGATTAATTGTCGTATATTTGAAGATTTTGCACGAGTTACTCATCCTTTTTTGCAAGTTTTTACCCGTCGCCTCGGTCGCGCGGGCTGTTGAGCCTCGGGAGGCCCCAGCCCATTGGCTCTTTCTTACATTGCCCAGCCGTAGCGAGTTAGGCCCAGCTAATCTCCTACGCTTGCAAAATGCCTGACACACTTCCCGTTTTGTCTTATTGTTATTGTTGTCTCTCTCTTTTGAAGTTGGCCGCCAACAGTTCGTGAGCGGCTCTTGTCGGCTGTGGGGCCCCCCGAACTCTCTCTTCTGTTGCGGATCTTCAGGATCAGCTCCTGTCCCTCTTTCCCTCTAGTCTAGCGCTGTTGCTTACAATGCCGACCATTTTGTAGGCAACAGTAGCTCCAAACGGGATAAATAATGGCAGCTGTGTCTTAGTGTCTCAACTCCCCGTCCCCCATGCCTCCCCTACTTCATAGCTATGGGGAAGTGGCTGCTTGGGATTGTGCGTGGCTGCTGTGGGGCCCTTCTGCTGCTGGCCTGCTTGCGGCAGCAGCAGGTGGAGAGCGCGCAGATCCGTGTGGCTGCCCGTCCTGCTCCCCTCCCCAGCCTTGCCTTTGCCCCTGGGGAGCTTCTCCGCGGGCAGCCGGCTTTAGGAGCTCCTGAGGCTTCCAGTTCTGCTGCTGCTGTATTTCCTGCTGCAGCAGCAGCAGGCCATCGCAGGCCGGCTGCCACGCGCGGCTACGCAGCGCAAACGGGGGGCCCCGAGAGGGCCCCTTACCCCTTTCAGGAAGTGGAGCAAAAGTGGGTACAGTACTATGCTAAGAGAAGTGCAGAGTACTCGCCGCCTCTGCCGCCCCCACCGCGTCCCAGGGGGGCCCCACACGCAGCAGCTGACGAGAAAGGCAGCAACAGCAAACCCAACAAGTTTTATGTCCTCTCTATGATACCTTACCCGTCGGGCAGAGGCCTCCACATTGGCCACTGCTACACGTACACTCTTGCAGACGTCGCTGCGCGCTACCACCGCTTGCGGCTGCGCGCTCTGCTGCACAAGGAGCAGCAGCAACAGCGGCAGCAGCAGCAGCAGCATCAGCCTCTTTCTGAAGCAGCGTCTGGGACCCGGCAGGGCCCTGAAGAAAGCGAACTGGACCATCCTCTTCAGCCGCCGGTGCTGCATGCAATTGGCTGGGACTCGTTTGGGTTGCCGGCTGAGCAGCATGCGCGGGAGAGGGGTGAGCCCCCAGCCTCTGTGGTGCAGGCAAACATTGACACCTTCAGGCGGCAGCTGCAGCGGCTGGGACTCAGCGTAGACTGGAGAAGAGAAATAAACACCAGCAGCCCCGAATACTACAAGTGGACCCAGTGGGTCTTCCTGAAGATGTTCAAGTCAGGGCTGGCCTACGAGGCGGAGGCTGAGGTCAACTGGTGCCCCGCCTTGGGTGCGTAATGTTGATAGCCTAGATATTAAGCTCTTTGATCCCAGAGCTCAGGGCTTTTATCTAAGTTTTAGAGTTTGTGGTTTGCGGCTGATCTTTAGGTACCTTTAGTGTCAGTGCAACGCACGGGCCAGTTGCGACCGTAGAAGCTGCGTTTAAGAATATGGGCTTAGACTGAAAGGCTTGGAGTTTGTGTTGGATCGCTGCAGGTACTGTGCTTGCGAATGAGGAGCTGACTGCTGACGGCCTGAGTGAACGCGGGCGCTTTCCTGTGGAGCGCCGGCTGCTGCGCCAGTGGCACTTGAAGCTTCGGGCGTACTCTGAGCAGCTGCTTGCAGGGCTGTCTGCCTTGGCCTGGCCGGCGGAGGTCCTGCAGATGCAGCGCAACTGGATAGGCAAAGCAGTGTACTTTCGCCTCAGCCTCCCTGTGGCGCAGCGAGGCTCCTCGCCCTTAGCCACGCAGCCCTCGCACATACCTTGCCTGCTGTTATCTCCTGACAGCTTGCCCAGTTGCACCGGCGTAGCGGTGCACCCAAAGCACCCGCTGGTTGCGCAGCTGGGGAACAGTGGGAACGATAGACTAACAATAGAGAAGTACATGAGAGACGAAGTGCGGAAAGGAGCAGTGAGTGGCGTCCATACGGGACTCTATGTACAGAACCCGCTAACGAACCACCGAATGCCTGTCGTCGTGACAGACATTATGGGACGGCTGCCCGAGTTCGGGCTGCAGTTGACTGAGGCGGATGCTCTCCTCCTCTCCCCTTCCCAGCAGCCCTTCGCGGCGCCGCTGGCTGCTGCAGGTTTGCTGGCTCTTAACCCTGCATTCCCGCCTTCTCAACATTTGGATTTTGAGGGGCCTCTGGGGGCCCCCCAGCCTCAGGGAGGCTTGGGAGGCGACGAGGAACAGGCGGAGGAAGCAAAGGCCCAGGCCTTGGAATGGCTTGAGTCGAGTAGTTGCAGCAAAAAGGTGGTTCGGTACCGGCTAAGAGACTGGGTCTTCAGCCGTCAGAGGTACTGGGGAGAGCCCATCCCCGTGATGCGCGTCTTCCACAAGCGCCGCAGCAGCACCAGAAAAGAAGATGACGTGGGCACAGGTGAAGCTGCTGGGCAGGCGCTTTGCCCCCACGCCGCAGCGGAGGAGACAGGCAGTATTGTTCCTCTTTCTGATGCAGACCTGCCATTGATACTCCCGCCTTTTCGGCCAGCTGTCAGCAGCGGCCCCTACACAGGAGCAGCAGCAGCAGCAAGAGGCGCTCCTGTCGCATCTACTGCTGAAGACAGCTGCATTGTTCCGTCTGTAAATAACATACCCAGGAAGAGGGCGGCAGCTGAGGCTTCAGAGACTGTAGCGGCGCTCGGCCACTACAGGGACTGGGTATTGGGGGGCGGCTCTTCACAGAGTGGACCTAAACAGCAAAGTGGCCCTCTGAAAAGCCCTCAAGAAGAATCTAGTCAAGACTCTGTAGGAGGCTCTTTCCTGGCTAGAGAGACAAGTACCATGCCTCAGTGGGCGGGGAGCAGTTGGTACCATTTGCGGTTCCCCGACCCCCACAACGAGGAGGCCCTCGCCAGGCCTTCTTTATTGCAATACTGGTTGCCAGTTGACTTGTACGTGGGAGGCAAGGAGCACGCAGTGACGCACCTCATATACGCAAGGTTTGTCTTGTTTTGTGTTCACATTTGTGCTCTAGGTGACCGGCTAGCAGTGAGTGAACCACAGCTGGCCGGCGCGGTACAGCTGGATGCAGGATTGTGCTTGGGTATAACTTTTCTCTCCCTGTCTCAAAGCTTCACCATGAATTGCGTGTGTCTGCCTCTTTCTTCTCAGATTTTGGCATAAGTTTCTCAGAGATATCGGCGCTGCTTCCGGTGAAGAACCCTTCAAGTGCCTGCTTACTCCAGGCATCATTTTGGGGACTCCTCGCCACTTTTTGCTGCGCCGCACTGACACTGGGGCCCCCGTAGGAGCAGCAGACGTGGATTTGGCCCCCACAGCTGCTGCGCTTCTCACGGCAAACCCAGCAGCCTCAGCAGCAACGAGCCTTGTGGATGCGGCCCCTGCTGCAGCAAAAGATGCTGCTGCGGCAGCACGAGTAGTCTGTGGCACCCACAGGCCCTCGGGGACTGCAGTTTTTGCAGAGGCTCTTCCTGCCGACTCTCCAACTATCAAGCAAACGAGCCCGGGTACGTGGGTCTTTGTTAACTCAGAACAATCACAGCAATGGACGCAGAGCCAGCAGCACCCAGTAGTGGCAGCAGAGGGTGCAGTGGCAGCTCCTTCCTTAGGAACAAAACCAACAGCAAGGCCAGAAGCAGCGCCACCAGAGCTAGCACGCCACCCTTCAGCAGCAGCAGCGGCAGAAGTGGCCCCAAGTACTCAGGAAGCTCCTGTCCAGTTGCTGACTCTTTGCGAAAAGATGTCGAAATCGAAAGGCAACGCAGTGTCTCCCGACAAGGTGCTAGAGGCTTACGGTGGGGATGTGCTTCGCATACACCTCATGGCCTTGGGCCCGGTGCCCTCTACAAAAGTATGGAGAGAAGAGGGAATTTCAGGCGCCACCCGCCTACTAAGTCGCATTTGGAATTTGCTCATATCTCCTCTTGGCCCGTCAATTAAACCCTTATTCAGTTCTGAGTCATCCCAACAGGACCCAACAAGACGTTCCTGTGGCTTGAAAGAGGTCTCAGGAGGCCCCAGGGAACAGACTGGAGGTCCACGAGGAGGGATTTTGGACCCCAAGAACGCTCCTACAGGCCTACAGGGAGAGTGCCCCCAAAGAACTACAGAGGACCTCCCAACAGGGCTCCACAGTTCATTTGAATGCTCTGGAGTCCCCCGCGGATCAGGAGGAGCGGGCCCTGAGGCAGTTTATGCGGGTCGACTGCGGGGTGTATCAATGAAAAATATGTCTGAAGGGGAGAGGAAGCTTTTGGCTCCTCTGGTGGCGAACGTAACGCGCAGTCTAGAACGCATGCAAGTGAACCGTGCAGTGGCGGCTCTAATGGCGGGTAGCCGGCATCTGCAACAGCAGCAACAGCGTCAAGGAGGTACTTTGTCCGTCAGCTGCGTCAAAACCCTGCTGACGCTGCTGCACCCAGTGGCCCCCTTCATAACCGAAGAGCTGTGGAAGCGCCTAGCAGCAGAATATCCCGCTGCTTTCGCCTTTCCAGGGTGGACCCTTGCAGCCTCAGGCGAGTGGCCAACAACCGAGGGCGAAGAATTCGAGAAAGAAAAAACTGCGGAAAACAGCCGGAAAGTTCAGGTATCTGTGCAGTTCAACGGTCGGCACAGGCTCTCTGTGCCGCTCTCCGTGACAGAGATGAGCACACCTAGCGATCTTTTCGAAACGGTAAGACGGTTCTCCTTGGTGCAGCAGCGGCTGCAGCTCGAAAATGACAGGGGCAAAGCCCTTTCTCGGGTTATATCGAAGCCCGAGGCCTGTTTGGTGAATTTCATCTTTGGCTAATTGTGATCTTAGAGTGGCAAGGGACCCATGCTGAGGTAGAATCCCAGCGGGGCGTGACTGCAGCAGCACACACTACACCGCAGAGCAAGCATGGCCCAGCTAACCGCAAGCATACGCCACATAGGGCTTGAAGCATCAGATTCAGGGTTGCTCATTTTGACGGCTGGTGAATTAATGAGGTAGTCGCCTGAAAGACGAACGCATGTCTTCAGACGCCTGCATTGGTGTGTGAAGGATGCAAGTAACTACAAAGATGAGCCTTATTGAACTGGTGTTGACACGAAGCTGCGAGGAATCGCAGGCGGACGGTCACAGCATGGGTCAAGTGGTGGCTACACTGCACACAGGCTGAGGGATTGCGGAATGTCTTTCCACCAGAGCCAGGAGCATTTCTATTACCCCATCTAATATGCTCTTTCGTCGTTTCTTCTAAAAGAGAGATTTTACATTGTCGCCGGCGCCTTCCTGTTCGTCCGAGAGCAACTGCAGCAATGAAGACCGCACTACAGCTAATGCCACTCCTGTGACTATCCGCGCGAGCATTTAAAGGCCTCGCGCAGTCAGCAATTCACTACTTGGCTAGGTCAAATGGGGCCTATCCGCGCTGTCAAAGAAGTTATGGAGGGCGTCGTACGCTGTGAGGGCGCCACAAACAGCGGGAATCATGTCCAAGGGAAAACAAAATCTGCCACTCTTTAGTGTTTGCTCCATTTAAACTGCACTTTGAATTCTGAAGGTTAACACGCAAGAGCGGGCAAAAGCCGCACCCCACAGCGATTGATGTCGCGGGGGCGGCTTGGCATACAGTACGGGAGTTGAGACAGCAAGACAAAAAGTAGATATACTTTAAATTCAGTGTCACGCTCATTCAGTTAAATTATAACGTGCAACACAGAAGGCACTGACTAATACAACGCACTCTTCGAAGGCCCCGCCAGCCACGAGCTGGCAGACAGCCCCTCCTGGCTTAATCCATCTTGGGGTGTACTTGTTACCAGAAACACATTGTAAAAGGCAAAAAAATGAACCTAGTGTCAGTAGTACTTCTTAGCTTGGTTGTTTCAAGTGCTTAACCGTGTATTCCCCCCATCCCCTCGGCCGACGGAGCACCTCCCGCTCTGGCGTGCCGTCTCAGAAGAGACCCGGTGTCTATACAGATAAAAAGGCCTTTCGCGCCGCAGTGTAAGTTTCGGCACTTGGCAATAGATTTGTTGACATTTGTGCAATTTTCTAAAGGGAAACAGAATCAGACTGGCCTCAGCCTCTCCGCAAGCTTGCAAGCTGGCGGCTGTCGATATTACCCGTGTTCGAAGGCGTTCCTCTGGTTTATATTTGCATATATGCCCCTGAATCTTCCGCTGCAGTATTCTTCGGGTGGCTCTGCACGCGCAAACAAGGGAACACAGGGACGTTTACCTTTCGGAAACAGCAGCAGCAGCGGCAGCCTGCTGCTGCGCCGCCCTACAGACAGCCTAGCCCACCTTGGCCAGTCCGCAAGATGTGTCTGGCGAGACAGAAGGAGCGCGCGATGCTGCTTCTGCTTTTGGCTGCTCTACTGAGGCAGACAGCAGACGCTTCGCAGCTCTCTACGCCCTCGTCAGCGGCAAAGGTGAGGCTCCTTGAGTGGCTTCACAGAGCGCGTTCAAGAGTGAAGCGTTCTAACTTGTTAATAATGAGTTGCAATCAACGGGACGTGCGCTGGCACCGTGTGATCTATATTGGTGTGTCTCTCGCTTCAGAACGTCGGCCCTCTGCCTGTACCTGCTTTTATCTCTCGCCCGCATGGCATCCATGCGGCAACGCCGGGAAGCTCTCAGGCATCTGCCTCACTACAGCAGCAGCAGCCACAGCAGCAACGGGGATCCTCTGCAGACTTCCTAAGGGCTAGAGCCCCCCGCAGCAGCCGTCTGTTTGCGCAGTCCCAGGTGCGGCCACGTGCATCCTCCCCAGCAGCATACAGCGCTGTCAAGCCTACTTGCACTAAGCATCGGCAGAAGCAATTGCAGCAGACGTAGCGGCAGAGCCTTGCGCGTATTTGTTTCAGGATGGCTCTCGCCGTCCGCGCATATTGTGCACGGGCTTGGGCGTGGTGAGCGCTGCTGGAATTGGTGTTGAGACCTTCTGGAATAATTTGCTCAAGGGGGTTAACAACGCCGCCAAAGTTTCCGCGTTCGACGCCAAAGACATGGCCAGCCAAGGTACGCCAGCATACACTCTTTTGCTGTTGCATGTGTACATCGCATGCAGAGAGCATACGCAGGCGGTGGATGGCGGCAGGTATTGCTCTAGTGCGCACTGGGAGTGTGTTTGCGGCTCTGCAAAGGGTGCGCAGTATGAGGCAGTTTGTGCTTTGCCTGTTGACTTGTCATCCAACACCGTCCTTGAGTCTTTTTTTCATTGTCTGTTTTGTGGCTTGTGCTCTTGTCGCCTGTCTCCAGTGGCCTACGAGATATCATCCGATGCTTTCGACCCTAAACAGTACTTTAGAGAGCCTAAAGACGCCAAACGGAACGACAGATACACCCAATTCGCTGTTGCTGCCAGCAAGTTCGCTATGGAAGACGCGGGTACGTTGCAGCGAAAGACAAACAAACTGACACAGTAATGATGTCAACTGAGACCGGCACACCGTAGCAAGTAGAGTAGCTTCAGCGGTTGCGGGGAAAGTTGACGAGTGCTGCAGTTGCGTACGAGTTCTCACAAGCTTATTTAGTGAATCTCCTCTGCGTGGCTTGCTGGCTCTTCTTTTTCTTTTGGGTCTTTGCCCATTACCATCCAAACACGCTCACTTAAGTGCCTCCTGCGTGTCGCTCCTCCCATCTACTCGCGTTTTCGTGCCTCGCTCTTTGCAACAGTGTTTTTGCCTGCTGCTGCGTCTAACCACGCACTGTGGAGTAATCACAAGAGGTGCACTGGTGGATGGCTAATTTCACTTATTGGAGCTCCTAGTTAGGAGTTGGTACATACGGGCCACTCTGTGAGTCATCAAGGCGCCTTTGTTCTGCGCAAGTACACAAGTGCGGCTGCTGCTGCTGATCTGCCAGGTCTTGGCTCTCTGGACGGTATCGATATGGAGCGTTTTGGGGTTGTCATCGGCTCCGGCATTGGGGGCCTAGGCTTCATGGAGCAGCAAAATAGAGTCCTACTCAACTCGGGGCCCCGCCGTGTGTCCCCTTACCTCATTCCTGCCATGATTGCAGTAAGATTTATCTCTACTGCTACAGGTGCTGCTGCTGTTCCCGTTAGCTGTGCTGACGCGGTTGCTTTTAGTATGGATACTCCTGGTCTCTTGTAACTGTGTAAAATTTGAGACTTATGAAGGGGTTCAAGAGGTGTTCGAGATAACTGATGGCATGAACACTACTGATGAAGACAGACATTACAAACATGTTGGCTTGTTGAGGGAATATTTTTGCGCAGAATACCGCACCTGCCCAGGTAGCCATTGAAATAGGAGCCAAGGGACCCAACCACGGTGCTGTATCTGCTTGTGCCACATCTGGACACGCCATAGGCACCGCAATGAGGCTTCTCCAGGTGTGGTGAAGGGATGCAGGGCAAGGATGGATTAAAAGGCCGCAGAGAGTCCCTTGAAGCCCCTTGAGGCTGCCGCGAAGGCGGGGGGAATAGGGGATGCAGAATGTGGCGGATGCAAACAGCACAGTGAGTGTATGAGGTGGCTTTTATCATTCCGCTTTGCGCATACGCTGCAGTCTGGTGATGCTGACATTGTCCTGTGTGGTGGCGCTGAAGCTTCAATAACCCCCCTCTCGTTTGCGGGCTTCAACGCCTTGAAGGCCCTCGCGCTGGGCTTCAACGACAGACCAAAAGAAGCATGCAGGCCTTTCGACAAAAATCGATCCGGATTTGTAATGGGAGAAGGCGCAGGGTACGGTGCTTCAGCTGTGGGCGCTGTCCACGTTAGTGCTGCAACAGGGTTGGAACAACTTGTAGTGCTGTTGCTCTTTGCGTTGCTGGAAGCTGCAGCAGGGGCCTAACTTGTTGTGCGACGATGCCTGTCGTGCTTGTTATTGTGGCTTCAGTGTAATTGTGTTGGAGACGGAGGAGCATGCAGTGCGACGTGGAGCCCCACACGTGTACGGGCAACTAGCGGGCTATGGGGCTACCTGTGACGCCCACCATGTAACGGCTCCATCACCTGAGGGAGATGGTCTTGCTCGTTGCATGGAAATAGCACTGAAAGACGCGTAAGCAACAGCAACGGCACTGTGACCCGAACTCACTGCACAGCCTCATTTATGGGTTTAAGGTTGGCGCTCGTCGTTGCTGTCATGCAGCAAAAGATATGTG
The DNA here is from genome assembly GCF_000499545.2 of Eimeria tenella. NCBI lineage: Eukaryota > Apicomplexa > Conoidasida > Eucoccidiorida > Eimeriidae > Eimeria > Eimeria tenella. Next base: position 60,695 of record NW_013543453.1, read on the forward strand.
GGTTTCTGTAGTCTGTGGCACGAAAACATTGAAAGCACAAACAGCTTCAACGTGAATAGCTACAGCAGTATCACAAGAGTCCTTGGGTGGCTGCTGCTTGTGCAGGGGAGTCGCTCCCGATGACGTAGGGTATATAAACGCCCATGGTACATCAACGTTTTACAACGATAAGATAGAGACAAAGGCTATAAAGAAGGTGTTTGGGCCGCATGCAACAAAGCTGCTTATATCTTCAACTAAGGTAAGAAACAGTAACAGACGCCAAGACACGATGCGGTTGTTAGGGATATGGTTTTTGGCGCTAAAGTTGCTTGATGCCGGTTTTTCGCGTCATGCAGCTGTAGCGAAAGATGGGAAGTGGCTGCAACTGGAAAACTTTCGCTAACACGACATTTGTCACTTGTTTTCGCGTGGAGGGACAACTGGTAATGCTGCTCGTGCTTTGCTACTTCTGTTCCTTTCAGCCGATGACAGGTCACTGCTTGGGTGGCACTGCCGGGATAGAGACTGTCGTAGCTGCCAAGGTACTGCAGACGGGAGACGTGCCAGCGACGCTGAATTACAGCACGCCTGACCCAGAATGTGATTTGAACTATGTGCCGAACAAGGCTGTTCACCTGGATGAGCCCCTGAAAGTGAGTTCCTTGTGAAGGCTGCTGTTGGCCCCAACATACGTGGCTGCTTGCCTCTTGTCCTCACGTTTGTTTAACGGGGCAACTCTGTGTCCCTCCGTCTGCTGCAGGCGGTTCTGACTGACACCTTGGGATTCGGTGGTCATAACGCCGCGCTGGTACTGACGCCATATAAAAAGCTCTGAGACGCCGTTGCGAGCTCACTGCAGTTAGCTTGTTAATTGTTTTGGCTAGGGGCTCGTTGCGATCCCCCCACCTCATCAGAGACCAAGCCGTCGAGCCAGCCCTCGCCGACTGCCTGTGTCTTGATTCTGCGAGGATCAGCAAGGAATGCGACCCCGCAGATTCCAGTAAGGATGAGCGTAGCTAATCTCTGTCGAAGCACTGAAAAGCTACGGCGGTTACGTGGGTCGGACACGCACGAGCTTGTTAACTCTGAGCAGTGCGGTTCATCGAACCCATCATATCCACTGTTGCGGCATCACTACGCTAGGTGCACAGATAAGAACATCTGTGGCAAGTAACACTTGCTGCGCATCTGGTGCTGCTTCCCCGCAACCCTTTGAGGCGGGCGACTCTCCTGGGGAGCCTCTCTTGCGGGCGGACAGTTTGGCTTGCGGCGGCAGTGGCGCCGAGAACAATAAGTTGGGAGCGGGCCTTCTTGGAGAGCTTAAACACAATAATGGCGCTATGTATTTGTTTTTAAACAAGAAGGCGGACAGTAGTGGAAGGTAATGATGAAGGCGAATGTAGCTGCCCTGCTCTTAGTGGATACAAAAGAGAAAAAATAGCCTCATCAGTTGAGCGTGGAGCAGTGGGACTCTTGCATAGAAGAACGAAGTTATATCCAGGCTCTATGGACCGACGTAGGGTCTTGCGCAAATTGGCGCTGTGGCCGTCGATGGCGCTGGGTTCCAAGGCGAGGCCCTAAGGGCCATGGACTATTGTTTCTGCAGTGGACTATCCTGCCGGTGAAAACGCTGCTCTGAAGGACTTACGGGTTCCAAAGCTGTATCCTGCAAGTCTGGCGCGTTAACAGGGCTGGTTAGGGGTTGCGTGCACTTAAGTTTAGTCACACCAGTAGAGGAACCAATCTACTAACGAAGAAAAGCAGTTTTGTAGGGATTTCAGCTCTACTGTGGCTCTCTACTAGTAGCCGACTATAGTGGCTGAAATGCTCCTTCATATGCAGCAGTTCCTAGGCGGCGTGCCCGCAAAGTGAACATGATTGACAAAGACATCAATGGCTGGCAGAATTAGTGGAGGTGACCCAAACCTAGGGACGGAGTGGATATAGGTCCGGCTCGGCATCCAAATTCAAACGGCCTCTTCCGCAAAAGTATTGCGCTGTATCTCTTCCTGTATCTTTTTGAAGGCTAGAAGTTTCCAGTTCAGTATATGCACGAATTTGTATCGGCGTTATATATCCAGTCCCCACAAGACTATGGACAATAGCGCGAAGCATGCACGGTGCGGGCGAAGGCTGCTGTTGAGAGAAGGGCTGGCTGCCCACTGTTAAGCATATGTTTGCTCACCATCAGATGTGGTGGATAGCGGTTACTTTCTGTCTTTCGACTCTTTTCGTAAGTTGTTGAAGCCTTCGGATTCCGAACAGGACGCTGCACGCTGCTACACTTGCATCCCGCGAGATCCTGACCCGCCAGGGCTCGGAGCTCCTTTGCGTCTCCTGCTTTCCCTGATCTCATTCGGGCAGAGCAAAGCAAGGATTCCTGTACATTCTTTTTATGCCGGCCATACTCGCAGCGCGTCGGCTTTGCCTTTTGCTCCTGCATAGTTGCTTGAGGCACCCAGTGGCTGGGACGACGTTCATGCATGAACGTATGCAGACCCTTCAGTGGCTTTAGGGAGTCTGAAGTAGCAAAATAAACCTACGAAGATGGCGAAGCGACGCCGCAGGAGCTCCTCTAGCGAAAGGGAGGACCGGCGGGCGCCTCCTAACTCGTCTGAGGGACCAAATGCCAAGTACGGGTGCGGCGTTTGTTCCTAGTTTCGCCTCAGTGGTAATAACTCAGAGGTCCTTCGTGCGTCTGCGTATACACTTCAGATCGTCTTGTTGCATCAGTTTTACGTCCAGGTAGTTTTTTCGAGCTTCTGTGTATCTGCAGAGGGACGAGCCAGCCAGGGAGCGTCGCAGCTGCTCGTCCTGTGAAGCCCGTTACTGTTCAGGAATTGAGGGTGCGCATCTGACTAAGCGTGTCAGAACTTTTGGGGCCTGTTCCAGGGCAACTTCAGTCCACTAAAATTGCATCTGTCGCTGGGACTTGCAGGCGGTGCTCTGAGCTCATGCCGATTGCATCGTATGGTTGTTGTTGCTCTCTGCCCTCTCAGGCAGAACGGAAGAAACTCCTGAGCGAACATTTCGGTTACAGTAACGACAATAACCCGTTTGGTGACCGGCTTCTGGCTGAACCCTTCGTTTGGAAAAAGAAGAATCTGCTGCTGCAGGCAGCAGGAAAGAAACACGCAACGACAGTCAATGCCCTACTCACGACATCCGTCAGCAAAGTGGTAGGTTGCGCGTAGGCATCAGAGCGAGGTCAAATAAATAAAGCACGTGATTTCATGTACGTGTGTCTCTACGTTTTTACATGTGTCGATGTATTTGCCACCACGTGTGCAAGCTGCTTATTTCATTCGTATATTCAGGCGCATACCTATAGATGCACATTCATGTGTGTTTTGTACGAGCGTTTGCCTAGATGGTCCCCGTTCCGGGGCTGCAGTGGCCTCTAGCAGGCACCTTTGAAAATCCGTTATACGCTGTTTGCAGCAAGAAATTAAGAGTGTGAAGAAGCGCAGGGAAGAAAGGGAAGCGGAGGAGCAGTTAATGCAGGCACAGCGGGAGGAGCTGCAGCGTGAGAAGGAGAGAGAGCACTTTCAGGACTACTTCGAGAAAGAAGAAGTCTTTCACCGGCAAATGCACATGAAGAAAACCGAAATAAGAGCCGAACAGAATAGAGAGCAACCCATAGATTTTATTGTAAAGGGTCTGCGTATGCTTAACGGGGAGCGATTTGAAAAGGTCTCAGTGCTACCGGTGCCGCCCCATGAGGTCTTCGATTGCTTCAACAAGGAACGTAAGGCAGAGGTGGCGCAGCTCAAGCTCTCTTCTTCTGTTTCGCACACTGCAGTTGTCCGGAGTGTATTACTAGCATATGTGTCTGCCGTCTGCTTGTATTCTGGTGAGCCGCGTTGCCGGGCTTTGTTGTTTCTGTTTGCTGCTGATGCAGCCATGACTGTCCAAATGATAGAGGAGATGCTGTCCGATGTGAAGCTTCACATTGGAGTAGATACAACGGCGGTAGATAAGGACTACCAGGATTTTTGGCAAGCTTTGTTAGTGCTGACCAAAGATGCGCTTGAGCGTGCTGAAAGAAAGCAAAAGGTGCTGGAAGAACTGAGGAATAATTCGTCCGCGGACGCTGCAGCGCAAGCTGCCGCTATCTTGGCGAATAATACTTCAGTGGGAGACGTGAGGGATGCGGACTCTGGAATTGCTGTAGGAGTAACCTCGGATATCACCGCCATCCTTAGCGGGAAATCGCCAGAGGAATTGGATGCCCTGAAGGAAGGTATCAAGCTGAAATTGGAGACAGAGGAGGACGTGGACACAGCGTACTGGGAGTCTATTCTGCAGAAGGTTCCTCTGTTCAGGGTATGCAGCGCTTAAAGGCAGTTGGGTCTTTACAGTTGGCCTTCTTTTTTGCTGTTCATATTTGTAGACCTTGCAAAGCCGTCGGCACGCAGTTGTCTTTTCGCCGGTTGCTGGAGCGTTACGTGTACAGCACGCATGTTCGTATGCCTGCAGGCTCGTGCGATTTGTCTTGCGTACCACCAAAGGATTCTCCAAAAGGCTGGCGAGCTAGACCACCAGATGAAGTGCGAACGCGCAGAGGCAGAGGCAGCTTTGTTAAAGGCAAAGGCTGAGGAGGCAGGACTCACGGATGATTTGCTGGCGACAGAGGAGGAGGCTCGCCAGCAGCAGAAACTGCAGCAAATACAAGAGCAGGCTAAACGTATGGCTCGTGTTGTGGAGAAGGAAATAAATCCAGGTGCCGATGGAAGCTATTCTCCTGAGCTGGAGCCGTATGAAGATGAGGCGGAGGCGCCGAAACTCAGAGGGCCTTATTCCCCTTTGCTCTACCCTTTTGACGAATTCCGCATGGAAACCAACATCCTGCATCCAGATGAAGAACTTGAACAAAGAATGAATGAAAGACGGATTGCTAAACACCGAGAACGCGAGCGGCGTCTGATTCAGCTAGGCATTGATAAGGACAAAAACGAAAAGGAAGAAGAAGAAAATGACGACGAAATTCTTGACCCTGCAGCTAAGATTGTGACGTAAGTGGTGGCGTTTGAGCAGAGTAAACTTGATGCGTACGATTTATTCGTGGGATGACTGCAGGCCTTCGCTGTTTGCTTCTCTCGCCCGCTATTTCTTTGCCGTCAGGTACGAGGACTTCGTGCGCAAGGAACAGAAGAACGCAAGCCCAGATGAAGAGGTAATGGCTGACTCGTCGGAAATGAAATTGAAACAAGTACGCTGCTGGGTAGCGGCAGTCAACGCACCTTCTCTCTGGGAGCGTTACTGGGAGTTTAAGCAGCAGGGAGTGGAGCGATGTAGGAGGAACAAATTAGCGTGCTGCGTAGGTCAGGGGAGTTAGGCACTGCGTACTATTCCATCATCGATTTGCACCCATTGCTGTTCGTTTGGTGTGTGCAGCACTACGGATGGGAGGAAAAGTACCGACCGAGAAAGCCACGGTTTTTCAATCGCGTGCGCACATGTTACTTTTGGAACAAATATAACCAGACTCACTACGACCACGACAATCCTCCACCTAAGATAGTGCAAGGGTACAAATTCAATATATTTTATCCTGACTTGATCGACAAGACCAAGACGCCTACGTGGACGCTCGAACCGTCAGACACACCAGATACGATCATTGTGCGGTTTCATGCGGGTCCGCCGTACGAAGATGTGGCGTTTAAGGTTTTGAACCGTGAATGGCATTTAGAAAGATTTAGGGGTTTCCGGAACGTTTTTGACCGCGGCATCATGCAGCTGTATTTCAGCTTTAAAAAATACTGCTATCGGAGATAACACTTTTTTATGTTCCACGATGTGACTACGTGCCGCATACCTGTTTCTTAGATCTTTTTGACCGAACATTTTTTGTCTATGTTCAATTCATTTTCGAATTATGGGGAAGGAATTACAGTCCAGCGCTTTTTATCGTTCTTATTTGCACCCATCGGCCTGTGAGGAGCAATGTTGATCTGCTGTTCAGTTTTGGTAGCACGTGCGAACCGCGTATCGCAGAGGTTTGCATGTTACTACTGTGTACGACCAGTACCCATCTACCTCCAATGCAAGGTTTGTCAGGAAGCTGCCGGTTCAGGTACGTTTCCTGGCATAAGTCTCATGCCTTGCTAGAAAACTACTGGCTCTTGGAGTAGCCCCTGGTTCCTCAACTAATGACGAAGCAGGAAGAGATGAGGGCGCAATGAATTTACTGAACTGCTTAGACGTAGTGCTCCTGGAATATTCTTCACAGTGGCCTAGTCATACCGTTTCCCTGCCAACGCGAGAATTCGCTTTACTAGGATAGCCTGAAACTCCTGCATACACAGAGTTACCGCCTCGCCATCCAGAAATATTTCTTCCTATGAACGATCAAAACTGTGTTACCTGGTATTGCCCGACCAATTCCTCAATTCACCCTAATAAGTGTCTTCGCAGGGAAGTTCCGTCGGATGAAACGACGCGTCCTTGATAAGGAGGGGTACTTCCTCCAGTGCATTTACGTCAATCCGACTCTGATGGGCGTTCACTCATGCGTTTTTCATTCTTCCGTTCGGCCACCCTTCTGCTACCTGAACTCCTAAGCGTGCGTTGGAGGAGGCGAATCACAGCCCATTTTTTTGTTGCGTTTATGGGTGCTTTGGCGCGCGGCCGCCTAATGAGCGCCGTTGAGAAAGCGGGACTCCACTCGAGGGCTGCAGAACGCAGTCCGAAGCTCATAGTGCAGCCATCGCACTAACACCCCGCCACACTTACCGGTACCTGAGGTTCTCCGGCCTCGCTGCTGGTCTGAGCCTTTGGTGCCTTCCTTTCAGACAGCGCTAAGCAGAGGGGACGATCCAGCAACGGTCGCTTAGTCGTGTCTGATTTTGGTGGCAAGCCAGCTCTTTGTTTTCTGAAGCTGATTGACTTGAATGCAATCTCGTTAACCTGACCGCGACTCAGCTCAGCGCCGTGGTGACACGAATAAGTCTGACTGTCGATGCTGCATTGTCTGTTCAGCAAGCACGCTGTATTGTGTGGAGTGAATGATCCTATGGGGGAGAAAGGATGAATCGTACAAGTCTCGTTCGTCTGAAGGGCAGGCATTTCTGTCCGAATGCTGCTAGTACAACCAGACTCTGAAGCAACGTTTGTTTCTGGCGTTTGGCAGGAGTGCGCGCGTCGGGCTCTCGTATTCGAAGCGATACGGGTTTCACGGTCCTCCGGGCAGCAGGCTTTACTGTTGTTCACGTGAGCATGGTGATTAGGGGCGTTCTTGGCGGTTTCCACCACATCTCAACACAGTGTGGCGGAGCACTGCACGGCAGTGTGGAATGGCCACTCTGCAGACTTGGGAGTGGCATGCCGGTTTGTGTGAAACCAATGTGCTGGTTCGTGTGGAGTGAAGGTAACGCGGGCAAGGCGTGAGTGGCGACTGTCTGTGTTGCGTGGAGAGGGGTTGCTTGAGGGTTGTGGCAATGTAGTGAAGGATGCTCTGCTTTATCTTCCTTCGAGCACCGCATTTGACTTACCCGTGGGAATGTGGTTTTGCAGGGGAAGGAAATAGAGGTCGCAGTCTGCAGCGTTGGAGCCATGAATGGCTGGGCACAGGGCTGTACTTCTGTGAGGTTTGCCACATTCGTGGTAGTGGACTTCTCAGGCAAAGACTGTGACTACAGTTTATTCAAACGCAGTTCTGCGCTTCACAAAGTCTTTGGTTGACTGGCTGTTTCTGCAGCCGAGTGAAGCGGCTTTTCTGTCTGTGTAGGGAAGTTTCGTCGGATGAAACGACGCGTCCTTGATAAGGAGGGGTACTTCCTCCAGTGCATTTACGTCAATCCGACTCTGATGGGCGTTCACTCATGCGTTTTTCATTCTTCCGTTCGGCCACCCTTCTGCTACCTGAACTCCTAAGCGTGCGTTGGAGGAGGCGAATCACAGTCCATTTTTTTGTTGCGTTTATGGGTGCTTTGGCGCGCGGCCGCCTAATGAGCGCCGTTGAGAAAGCGGGACTCCACTCGAGGGCTGCAGAACGCAGTCCGAAGCTCATAGTGCAGCCATCGCACTAACACCCCGCCACACTTACCGGTACCTGAGGTTCTCCGGCCTCGCTGCTGGTCTGAGCCTTTGGTGCCTTCCTTTCAGACAGCGCTAAGCAGAGGGGACGATCCAGCAACGGTCGCTTAGTCGTGTCTGATTTTGGTGGCAAGCCAGCTCTTTGTTTTCTGAAGCTGATTGACTTGAATGCAATCTCGTTAACCTGACCGCGACTCAGCTCAGCGCCGTGGTGACACAAATAAGTCTGACTGTCGATGCTGCATTGTCTGTTCAGCAAGCACGCTGTATTGTGTGGAGTGAATGATCCTATGGGGGAGAAAGGATGAGTCGTACAAGTCTCGTTCGTCTGAAGGGCAGGCATTTCTGTCCGAATGCTGCTAGTACAACCAGACTCTGAAGCAACGTTTGTTTCTGGCGTTTAGCAGGAGTGCGCGCGTCGGGCTCTCGTATTCGAAGCGATACGGGTTTCACGGTCCTCCGGGCAGCAGGCTTTACTGTTGTTCACGTGAGCATGGTGATTAGGGGCGTTCTTGGCGGTTTCTACCACATCTCAACACAGTGTGGCGGAGCACTGCACGGCAGTGTGGAATGGCCACTCAGCAGACTTGGGAGTGGCATGCCGGTTTGTGTGAAACCAATGTGCTGGTTCGTGTGGAGTGAAGGTAACGCGGGCAAGGCGTGAGTGGCGACTGTCTGTGTTGCGTGGAGAGGGATTGCTTGAGGGTTGTGGCAATGTAGTGAAGGATGCTCTGCGTTATCTTCCTTCGAGCACCGCATTTGACTTACCCGTGGGAATGTGGTTTTGCAGGGGAAGGAAATAGAGGTCGCAGTCTGCAGCGTTGGAGCCATGAATGGCTGGGCACAGGGCTGTACTTCTGTGAGGTTTGCCACATTCGTGGTAGTGGACTTCTCAGGCAAAGACTGTGACTACAGTTTATTCAAACGCAGCTCTGCGCTTCACAAAGTCTTTGGTTGACTGGCTGTTTCTGCAGCCGAGTGAAGCGGCTTTTCTGTCTGTGTAGGGAAGTTTCTTCGGATGAAACGACGCGTCCTTGATAAGGAGGGGTACTTCCTCCAGTGCATTTACGTCAATCCGACTCTGATGGGCGTTCACTCATGCGTTTTTCATTCTTCCGTCCGGCCACCTATCTGCTACCTGAACTCCTAAGCGTGCGTTGGAGGAGGCGAATCACAGCCCATTTTTTTGTTGCGTTTATGGGTGCTTTGGCGCGCGGCCGCCTAATGAGCGCCGTTGAGAAAGCGGGACTCCACTCGAGGGCTGCAGAACGCATTCCGAAGCTCATAGTGCAGCCATCGCACTAACACCCCGCCACACTTACCGGTACCTGAGGTTCTCCGGCCTCGCTGCTGGTCTGAGCCTTTGGTGCCTTCCTTTCAGACAGCGCTAAGCAGAGGGGACGATCCAGCAACGGTCGCTTAGTCGTGTCTGATTTTGGTGGCAAGCCAGCTCTTTGTTTTCTGAAGCTGATTGACTTGAATGCAATCTCGTTAACCTGACCGCGACTCAGCTCAGCGCCGTGGTGACACAAATAAGTCTGACTGTCGATGCTGCATTGTCTGTTCAGCAAGCACGCTGTATTGTGTGGAGTGAATGATCCTATGGGGGAGAAAGGATGAGTCGTACAAGTCTCGTTCGTCTGAAGGGCAGGCATTTCTGTCCGAATGCTGCTAGTACAACCAGACTCTGAAGCAACGTTTGTTTCTGGCGTTTGGCAGGAGTGCGCGCGTCGAGCTCTCGTATTCGAAGCGATACGGGTTTCACGGTCCTCCGGGCAGCAGGCTTTACTGTTGTTCACGTGAGCATGGTGATTAGGGGCGTTCTTGGCGGTTTCTACCACATCTCAACACAGTGTGGCGGAGCACTGCACGGCAGTGTGGAATGGCCACTCAGCAGACTTGGGAGTGGCATGCCGGTTTGTGTGAAACCAATGTGCTGGTTCGTGTGGAGTGAAGGTAACGCGGGCAAGGCGTGAGTGGCGACTGTCTGTGTTGCGTGGAGAGGGGTTGCCTGAGGGTTGTGGCAATGTAGTGAAGGATGCTCTGCTTTATCTTCCTTCGAGCACCGCATTTGACTTACCCGTGGGAATGTGGTTTTGCAGGGGAAGGAAATAGAGGCCGCAGTCTGCAGCGTTGGAGCCATGAATGGCTGGGCACAGGGCTGTACTTCTGTGAGGTTTGCCACATTCGTGGTAGTGGACTTCTCAGGCAAAGACTGTGACTACAGTTTATTCAAACGCAGCTCTGCGCTTCACAAAGTCTTTGGTTGACTGGCTGTTTCTGCAGCCGAGTGAAGCGGCTTTTCTGTCTGTGTAGGGAAGTTTCTTCGGATGAAACGACGCGTCCTTGATAAGGAGGGGTACTTCCTCCAGTGCATTTACGTCAATCCGACTCTGATGGGCGTTCACTCATGCGTTTTTCATTCTTCCGTTCGGCCACCCTTCTGCTACCTGAACTCCTAAGCGTGCGTTGGAGGAGGCGAATCACAGCCCATTTTTTTGTTGCGTTTATGGGTGCTTTGGCGCGCGGCCGCCTAATGAGCGCCGTTGAGAAAGCGGGACTCCACTCGAGGGCTGCAGAACGCATTCCGAAGCTCATAGTGCAGCCATCGCACTAACACCCCGCCACACTTACCGGTACCTGAGGTTCTCCGGCCTCGCTGCTGGTCTGAGCCTTTGGTGCCTTCCTTTCAGACAGCGCTAAGCAGAGGGGACGATCCAGCAACGGTCGCTTAGTCGTGTCTGATTTTGGCGGCAAGCCAGCTCTTTGTTTTCTGAAGCTGATTGACTTGAATGCAATCTCGTTAACCTGACCGCGACTCAGCTCAGCGCCGTGGTGACACAAATAAGTCTGACTGTCGATGCTGCATTGTCTGTTCAGCAAGCACGCTGTATTGTGTGGAGTGAATGATCCTATGGGGGAGAAAGGATGAGTCGTACAAGTCTCGTTCTGTCCGAATGCTGCTAGTACAACCAGACTCTGAAGCAACGTTTGTTTCTGGCGTTTAGCAGGAGTGCGCGCGTCGAGCTCTCGTATTCGAAGCGATACGGGTTTCACGGTCCTCCGGGCAGCAGGCTTTACTGTTGTTCACGTGAGCATGGTGATTAGGGGCGTTCTTGGCGGTTTCCACCACATCTCAACACAGTGTGGCGGAGCACTGCACGGCAGTGTGGAATGGCCACTCAGCAGACTTGGGAGTGGCATGCCGGTTTGTGTGAAACCAATGTGCTGGTTCGTGTGGAGTGAAGGTAACGCGGGCAAGGCGTGAGTGGCGACTGTCTGTGTTGCGTGGAGAGGGGTTGCCTGAGGGTTGTGGCAATGTAGTGAAGGATGCTCTGCTTTATCTTCCTTCGAGCACCGCATTTGACTTACCCGTGGGAATGTGGTTTTGCAGGGGAAGGAAATAGAGGTCGCAGTCTGCAGCGTTGGAGCCATGAATGGCTGGGCACAGGGCTGTACTTCTGTGAGGTTTGCCACATTCGTGGTAGTGGACTTCTCAGGCAAAGACTGTGACTACAGTTTATTCAAACGCAGCTCTGCGCTTCACAAAGTCTTTGGTTGACTGGCTGTTTCTGCAGCCGAGTGAAGCGGCTTTTCTGTCTGTGTAGGGAAGTTTCTTCGGATGAAACGACGCGTCCTTGATAAGGAGGGGTACTTCCTCCAGTGCATTTACGTCAATCCGACTCTGATGGGCGTTCACTCATGCGTTTTTCATTCTTCCGTCCGGCCACCTATCTGCTACCTGAACTCCTAAGCGTGCGTTGGAGGAGGCGAATCACAGCCCATTTTTTTGTTGCGTTTATGGGTGCTTTGGCGCGCGGCCGCCTAATGAGAGCCGTTGAGAAAGCGGGACTCCACTCGAGGGCTGCAGAACGCATTCCGAAGCTCATAGTGCAGCCATCGCACTAACACCCCGCCACACTTACCGGTACGTGAGGTTCTCCGGCCTCGCTGCTGGTCTGAGCCTTTGGTGCCTTCCTTTCAGACAGCGCTAAGCAGAGGGGACGATCCAGCAACGGTCGCTTAGTCGTGTCTGATTTTGGTGGCAAGCCAGCTCTTTGTTTTCTGAAGCTGATTGACTTGAATGCAATCTCGTTAACCTGACCGCGACTCAGCTCAGCGCCGTGGTGACACAAATAAGTCTGACTGTCGATGCTGCATTGTCTGTTCAGCAAGCACGCTGTATTGTGTGGAGTGAATGATCCTATGGGGGAGAAAGGATGAATCGTACAAGTCTCGTTCGTCTGAAGGGCAGGCATTTCTGTCCGAATGCTGCTAGTACAACCAGACTCTGAAGCAACGTTTGTTTCTGGCGTTTAGCAGGAGTGCGCGCGTCGGGCTCTCGTATTCGAAGCGATACGGGTTTCACGGTCCTCCGGGCAGCAGGCTTTACTGTTGTTCACGTGAGCATGGTGATTAGGGGCGTTCTTGGCGGTTTCTACCACATCTCAACACAGTGTGGCGGAGCACTGCACGGCAGTGTGGAATGGCCACTCAGCAGACTTGGGAGTGGCATGCCGGTTTGTGTGAAACCAATGTGCTGGTTCGTGTGGAGTGAAGGTAACGCGGGCAAGGCGTGAGTGGCGACTGTCTGTGTTGCGTGGAGAGGGGTTGCTTGAGGGTTGTGGCAATGTAGTGAAGGATGCTCTGCTTTATCTTCCTTCGAGCACCGCATTTGACTTACCCGTGGGAATGTGGTTTTGCAGGGGAAGGAAATAGAGGTCGCAGTCTGCAGCGTTGGAGCCATGAATGGCTGGGCACAGGGCTGTACTTCTGTGAGGTTTGCCACATTCGTGGTAGTGGACTTCTCAGGCAAAGACTGTGACTACAGTTTATTCAAACGCAGCTCTGCGCTTCACAAAGTCTTTGGTTGACTGGCTGTTTCTGCAGCCGAGTGAAGCGGCTTTTCTGTCTGTGTAGGGAAGTTTCTTCGAATGAAACGACGCGTCCTTGATAAGGAGGGGTACTTCCTCCAGTGCATTTACGTCAATCCGACTCTGATGGGCGTTCAGTCATGCGTTTTTCATTCTTCCGTTCGGCCACCCTTCTGCTACCTGAACTCCTAAGCGTGCGTTGGAGGAGGCGAATCACAACCCATTTTTTTGTTGCGTTTATGGGTGCTTTGGCGCGCGGCCGCCTAATGAGCGCCGTTGAGAAAGCGGGACTCCACTCGAGGGCTGCAGAACGCATTCCGAAGCTCATAGTGCAGCCATCGCACTAACACCCCGCCACACTTACCGGTACCTGAGGTTCTCCGGCCTCGCTGCTGGTCTGAGCCTTTGGTGCCTTCCTTTCAGACAGCGCTAAGCAGAGGGGACGATCCAGCAACGGTCGCTTAGTCGTGTCTGATTTTGGCGGCAAGCCAGCTCTTTGTTTTCTGAAGCTGATTGACTTGAATGCAATCTCGTTAACCTGACCGCGACTCAGCTCAGCGCCGTGGTGACACAAATAAGTCTGACTGTCGATGCTGCATTGTCTGTTCAGCAAGCACGCTGTATTGTGTGGAGTGAATGATCCTATGGGGGAGAAAGGATGAGTCGTACAAGTCTCGTTCTGTCCGAATGCTGCTAGTACAACCAGACTCTGAAGCAACGTTTGTTTCTGGCGTTTAGCAGGAGTGCGCGCGTCGAGCTCTCGTATTCGAAGCGATACGGGTTTCACGGTCCTCCGGGCAGCAGGCTTTACTGTTGTTCACGTGAGCATGGTGATTAGGGGCGTTCTTGGCGGTTTCCACCACATCTCAACACAGTGTGGCGGAGCACTGCACGGCAGTGTGGAATGGCCACTCAGCAGACTTGGGAGTGGCATGCCGGTTTGTGTGAAACCAATGTGCTGGTTCGTGTGGAGTGAAGGTAACGCGGGCAAGGCGTGAGTGGCGACTGTCTGTGTTGCGTGGAGAGGGGTTGCCTGAGGGTTGTGGCAATGTAGTGAAGGATGCTCTGCTTTATCTTCCTTCGAGCACCGCATTTGACTTACCCGTGGGAATGTGGTTTTGCAGGGGAAGGAAATAGAGGCCGCAGTCTGCAGCGTTGGAGCCATGAATGGCTGGGCACAGGGCTGTACTTCTGTGAGGTTTGCCACATTCGTGGTAGTGGACTTCTCAGGCAAAGACTGTGACTACAGTTTATTCAAACGCAGCTCTGCGCTTCACAAAGTCTTTGGTTGACTGGCTGTTTCTGCAGCCGAGTGAAGCGGCTTTTCTGTCTGTGTAGGGAAGTTTCTTCGGATGAAACGACGCGTCCTTGATAAGGAGGGGTACTTCCTCCAGTGCATTTACGTCAATCCGACTCTGATGGGCGTTCACTCATGCGTTTTTCATTCTTCCGTCCGGCCACCCTTCTGCTACCTGAACTCCTAAGCGTGCGTTGGAGGAGGCGAATCACAGCCCATTTTTTTGTTGCGCTTATGGGTGCTTTGGCGCGCGGCCGCCTAATGAGCGCCGTTGAGAAAGCGGGACTCCACTCGAGGGCTGCAGAACGCATTCCGAAGCTCATAGTGCAGCCATCGCACTAACACCCCGCCACACTTACCGGTACCTGAGGTTCTCCGGCCTCGCTGCTGGTCTGAGCCTTTGGTGCCTTCCTTTCAGACAGCGCTAAGCAGAGGGGACGATCCAGCAACGGTCGCTTAGTCGTGTCTGATTTTGGTGGCAAGCCAGCTCTTTGTTTTCTGAAGCTGATTGACTTGAATGCAATCTCGTTAACCTGACCGCGACTCAGCTCAGCGCCGTGGTGACACAAATAAGTCTGACTGTCGATGCTGCATTGTCTGTTCAGCAAGCACGCTGTATTGTGTGGAGTGAATGATCCTATGGGGGAGAAAGGATGAGTCGTACAAGTCTCGTTCGTCTGAAGGGCAGGCATTTCTGTCCGAATGCTGCTAGTACAACCAGACTCTGAAGCAACGTTTGTTTCTGGCGTTTGGCAGGAGTGCGCGCGTCGAGCTCTCGTATTCGAAGCGATACGGGTTTCACGGTCCTCCGGGCAGCAGGCTTTACTGTTGTTCACGTGAGCATGGTGATTAGGGGCGTTCTTGGCGGTTTCCACCACATCTCAACATAGTGTGGCGGAGCACTGCACGGCAGTGTGGAATGGCCACTCAGCAGACTTGGGAGTGGCATGCCGGTTTGTGTGAAACCAATGTGCTGGTTCGTGTGGAGTGAAGGTAACGCGGGCAAGGCGTGAGTGGCGACTGTCTGTGTTGAGTGGAGAGGGGTTGCCTGAGGGTTGTGGCAATGTAGTGAAGGATGCTCTGCTTTATCTTCCTTCGAGCACCGCATTTGACTTACCCGTGGGAATGTGGTTTTGCAGGGGAAGGAAATAGAGGCCGCAGTCTGCAGCGTTGGAGCCATGAATGGCTGGGCACAGGGCTGTACTTCTGTGAGGTTTGCCACATTCGTGGTAGTGGACTTCTCAGGCAAAGACTGTGACTACAGTTTATTCAAACGCAGCTCTGCGCTTCACAAAGTCTTTGGTTGACTGGCTGTTTCTGCAGCCGAGTGAAGCGGCTTTTCTGTCTGTGTAGGGAAGTTTCTTCGGATGAAACGACGCGTCCTTGATAAGGAGGGGTACTTCCTCCAGTGCATTTACGTCAATCCGACTCTGATGGGCGTTCACTCATGCGTTTTTCATTCTTCCGTCCGGCCACCCTTCTGCTACCTGAACTCCTAAGCGTGCGTTGGAGGAGGCGAATCACAGCCCATTTTTTTGTTGCGTTTATGGGTGCTTTGGCGCGCGGCCGCCTAATGAGCGCCGTTGAGAAAGCGGGACTCCACTCGAGGGCTGCAGAACGCATTCCGAAGCTCATAGTGCAGCCATCGCACTAACACCCCGCCACACTTACCGGTACCTGAGGTTCTCCGGCCTCGCTGCTGGTCTGAGCCTTTGGTGCCTTCCTTTCAGACAGCGCTAAGCAGAGGGGACGATCCAGCAACGGTCGCTTAGTCGTGTCTGATTTTGGTGGCAAGCCAGCTCTTTGTTTTCTGAAGCTGATTGACTTGAATGCAATCTCGTTAACCTGACCGCGACTCAGCTCAGCGCCGTGGTGACACAAATAAGTCTGACTGTCGATGCTGCATTGTCTGTTCAGCAAGCACGCTGTATTGTGTGGAGTGAATGATCCTATGGGGGAGAAAGGATGAGTCGTACAAGTCTCGTTCGTCTGAAGGGCAGGCATTTCTGTCCGAATGCTGCTAGTACAACCAGACTCTGAAGCAACGTTTGTTTCTGGCGTTTGGCAGGAGTGCGCGCGTCGAGCTCTCGTATTCGAAGCGATACGGGTTTCACGGTCCTCCGGGCAGCAGGCTTTACTGTTGTTCACGTGAGCATGGTGATTAGGGGCGTTCTTGGCGGTTTCCACCACATCTCAACACAGTGTGGCGGAGCACTGCACGGCAGTGTGGAATGGCCACTCAGCAGACTTGGGAGTGGCATGCCGGTTTGTGTGAAACCAATGTGCTGGTTCGTGTGGAGTGAAGGTAACGCGGGCAAGGCGTGAGTGGCGACTGTCTGTGTTGCGTGGAGAGGGGTTGCTTGAGGGTTGTGGCAATGTAGTGAAGGATGCTCTGCTTTATCTTCCTTCGAGCACCGCATTTGACTTACCCGTGGGAATGTGGTTTTGCAGGGGAAGGAAATAGAGGTCGCAGTCTGCAGCGTTGGAGCCATGAATGGCTGGGCACAGGGCTGTACTTCTGTGAGGTTTGCCACATTCGTGGTAGTGGACTTCTCAGGCAAAGACTGTGACTACAGTTTATTCAAACGCAGCTCTGCGCTTCACAAAGTCTTTGGTTGACTGGCTGTTTCTGCAGCCGAGTGAAGCGGCTTTTCTGTCTGTGTAGGGAAGTTTCTTCGGATGAAACGACGCGTCCTTGATAAGGAGGGGTACTTCCTCCAGTGCATTTACGTCAATCCGACTCTGATGGGCGTTCACTCATGCGTTTTTCATTCTTCCGTCCGGCCACCTATCTGCTACCTGAACTCCTAAGCGTGCGTTGGAGGAGGCGAATCACAGCCCATTTTTTTGTTGCGTTTATGGGTGCTTTGGCGCGCGGCCGCCTAATGAGAGCCGTTGAGAAAGCGGGACTCCACTCGAGGGCTGCAGAACGCATTCCGAAGCTCATAGTGCAGCCATCGCACTAACACCCCGCCACACTTACCGGTACGTGAGGTTCTCCGGCCTCGCTGCTGGTCTGAGCCTTTGGTGCCTTCCTTTCAGACAGCGCTAAGCAGAGGGGACGATCCAGCAACGGTCGCTTAGTCGTGTCTGATTTTGGTGGCAAGCCAGCTCTTTGTTTTCTGAAGCTGATTGACTTGAATGCAATCTCGTTAACCTGACCGCGACTCAGCTCAGCGCCGTGGTGACACAAATAAGTCTGACTGTCGATGCTGCATTGTCTGTTCAGCAAGCACGCTGTATTGTGTGGAGTGAATGATCCTATGGGGGAGAAAGGATGAATCGTACAAGTCTCGTTCGTCTGAAGGGCAGGCATTTCTGTCCGAATGCTGCTAGTACAACCAGACTCTGAAGCAACGTTTGTTTCTGGCGTTTGGCAGGAGTGCGCGCGTCGGGCTCTCGTATTCGAAGCGATACGGGTTTCACGGTCCTCCGGGCAGCAGGCTTTACTGTTGTTCACGTGAGCATGGTGATTAGGGGCGTTCTTGGCGGTTTCCACCACATCTCAACACAGTGTGGCGGAGCACTGCACGGCAGTGTGGAATGGCCACTCAGCAGACTTGGGAGTGGCATGCCGGTTTGTGTGAAACCAATGTGCTGGTTCGTGTGGAGTGAAGGTAACGCGGGCAAGGCGTGAGTGGCGACTGTCTGTGTTGCGTGGAGAGGGGTTGCTTGAGGGTTGTGGCAATGTAGTGAAGGATGCTCTGCTTTATCTTCCTTCGAGCACCGCATTTGACTTACCCGTGGGAATGTGGTTTTGCAGGGGAAGGAAATAGAGGCCGCAGTCTGCAGCGTTGGAGCCATGAATGGCTGGGCACAGGGCTGTACTTCTGTGAGGTTTGCCACATTCGTGGTAGTGGACTTCTCAGGCAAAGACTGTGACTACAGTTTATTCAAACGCAGCTCTGCGCTTCACAAAGTCTTTGGTTGACTGGCTGTTTCTGCAGCCGAGTGAAGCGGCTTTTCTGTCTGTGTAGGGAAGTTTCTTCGGATGAAACGACGCGTCCTTGATAAGGAGGGGTACTTCCTCCAGTGCATTTACGTCAATCCGACTCTGATGGGCGTTCACTCATGCGTTTTTCATTCTTCCGTTCGGCCACCCTTCTGCTACCTGAACTCCTAAGCGTGCGTTGGAGGAGGCGAATCACAGCCCATTTTTTTGTTGCGTTTATGGGTGCTTTGGCGCGCGGCCGCCTAATGAGCGCCGTTGAGAAAGCGGGACTCCACTCGAGGGCTGCAGAACGCATTCCGAAGCTCATAGTGCAGCCATCGCACTAACACCCCGCCACACTTACCGGTACCTGAGGTTCTCCGGCCTCGCTGCTGGTCTGAGCCTTTGGTGCCTTCCTTTCAGACAGCGCTAAGCAGAGGGGACGATCCAGCAACGGTCGCTTAGTCGTGTCTGATTTTGGTGGCAAGCCAGCTCTTTGTTTTCTGAAGCTGATTGACTTGAATGCAATCTCGTTAACCTGACCGCGACTCAGCTCAGCGCCGTGGTGACACAAATAAGTCTGACTGTCGATGCTGCATTGTCTGTTCAGCAAGCACGCTGTATTGTGTGGAGTGAATGATCCTATGGGGGAGAAAGGATGAGTCGTACAAGTCTCGTTCGTCTGAAGGGCAGGCATTTCTGTCCGAATGCTGCTAGTACAACCAGACTCTGAAGCAACGTTTGTTTCTGGCGTTTGGCAGGAGTGCGCGCGTCGGGCTCTCGTATTCGAAGCGATACGGGTTTCACGGTCCTCCGGGCAGCAGGCTTTACTGTTGTTCACGTGAGCATGGTGATTAGGGGCGTTCTTGGCGGTTTCCACCACATCTCAACACAGTGTGGCGGAGCACTGCACGGCAGTGTGGAATGGCCACTCTGCAGACTTGGGAGTGGCATGCCGGTTTGTGTGAAACCAATGTGCTGGTTCGTGTGGAGTGAAGGTAACGCGGGCAAGGCGTGAGTGGCGACTGTCTGTGTTGCGTGGAGAGGGGTTGCTTGAGGGTTGTGGCAATGTAGTGAAGGATGCTCTGCTTTATCTTCCTTCGAGCACCGCATTTGACTTACCCGTGGGAATGTGGTTTTGCAGGGGAAGGAAATAGAGGTCGCAGTCTGCAGCGTTGGAGCCATGAATGGCTGGGCACAGGGCTGTACTTCTGTGAGGTTTGCCACATTCGTGGTAGTGGACTTCTCAGGCAAAGACTGTGACTACAGTTTATTCAAACGCAGCTCTGCGCTTCACAAAGTCTTTGGTTGACTGGCTGTTTCTGCAGCCGAGTGAAGCGGCTTTTCTGTCTGTGTAGGGAAGTTTCTTCGGATGAAACGACGCGTCCTTGATAAGGAGGGGTACTTCCTCCAGTGCATTTACGTCAATCCGACTCTGATGGGCGTTCACTCATGCGTTTTTCATTCTTCCGTTCGGCCACCCTTCTGCTACTTGAACTCCTGAGCGTGCGTTGGAGGAGGCGAATCACAGCCCATTTTTTTGTTGCGTTTATGGGTGCTTTGGCGCGCGGCCGCCTAATGAGCGCCGTTGAGAAAGCGGGACTCCACTCGAGGGCTGCAGAACGCATTCCGAAGCTCATAGTGCAGCCATCGCACTAACACCCCGCCACACTTACCGGTACCTGAGGTTCTCCGGCCTCGCTGCTGGTCTGAGCCTTTGGTGCCTTCCTTTCAGACAGCGCTAAGCAGAGGGGACGATCCAGCAACGGTCGCTTAGTCGTGTCTGATTTTGGTGGCAAGCCAGCTCTTTGTTTTCTGAAGCTGATTGACTTGAATGCAATCTCGTTAACCTGACCGCGACTCAGCTCAGCGCCGTGGTGACACAAATAAGTCTGACTGTCGATGCTGCATTGTCTGTTCAGCAAGCACGCTGTATTGTGTGGAGTGAATGATCCTATGGGGGAGAAAGGATGAATCGTACAAGTCTCGTTCGTCTGAAGGGCAGGCATTTCTGTCCGAATGCTGCTAGTACAACCAGACTCTGAAGCAACGTTTGTTTCTGGCGTTTAGCAGGAGTGCGCGCGTCGGGCTCTCGTATTCGAAGCGATACGGGTTTCACGGTCCTCCGGGCAGCAGGCTTTACTGTTGTTCACGTGAGCATGGTGATTAGGGGCGTTCTTGGCGGTTTCTACCACATCTCAACACAGTGTGGCGGAGCACTGCACGGCAGTGTGGAATGGCCACTCAGCAGACTTGGGAGTGGCATGCCGGTTTGTGTGAAACCAATGTGCTGGTTCGTGTGGAGTGAAGGTAACGCGGGCAAGGCGTGAGTGGCGACTGTCTGTGTTGCGTGGAGAGGGATTGCTTGAGGGTTGTGGCAATGTAGTGAAGGATGCTCTGCGTTATCTTCCTTCGAGCACCGCATTTGACTTACCCGTGGGAATGTGGTTTTGCAGGGGAAGGAAATAGAGGTCGCAGTCTGCAGCGTTGGAGCCATGAATGGCTGGGCACAGGGCTGTACTTCTGTGAGGTTTGCCACATTCGTGGTAGTGGACTTCTCAGGCAAAGACTGTGACTACAGTTTATTCAAACGCAGCTCTGCGCTTCACAAAGTCTTTGGTTGACTGGCTGTTTCTGCAGCCGAGTGAAGCGGCTTTTCTGTCTGTGTAGGGAAGTTTCTTCGGATGAAACGACGCGTCCTTGATAAGGAGGGGTACTTCCTCCAGTGCATTTACGTCAATCCGACTCTGATGGGTGTTCACTCATGCGTTTTTCATTCTTCCGTTCGGCCACCCTTCTGCTACCTGAACTCCTGAGCGTGCGTTGGAGGAGGCGAATCACAGCCCATTTTTTTGTTGCGTTTATGGGTGCTTTGGCGCGCGGCCGCCTAATGAGCGCCGTTGAGAAAGCGGGACTCCACTCGAGGGCTGCAGAACGCATTCCGAAGCTCATAGTGCAGCCATCGCACTAACACCCCGCCACACTTACCGGTACCTGAGGTTCTCCGGCCTCGCTGCTGGTCTGAGCCTTTGGTGCCTTCCTTTCAGACAGCGCTAAGCAGAGGGGACGATCCAGCAACGGTCGCTTAGTCGTGTCTGATTTTGGTGGCAAGCCAGCTCTTTGTTTTCTGAAGCTGATTGACTTGAATGCAATCTCGTTAACCTGACCGCGACTCAGCTCAGCGCCGTGGTGACACAAATAAGTCTGACTGTCGATGCTGCATTGTCTGTTCAGCAAGCACGCTGTATTGTGTGGAGTGAATGATCCTA
The DNA here is from genome assembly GCF_000499545.2 of Eimeria tenella. Lineage (NCBI taxonomy): Eukaryota > Apicomplexa > Conoidasida > Eucoccidiorida > Eimeriidae > Eimeria > Eimeria tenella. Next base: position 82,088 of record NW_013543453.1, read on the forward strand.
TGGGGGAGAAAGGATGAATCGTACAAGTCTCGTTCGTCTGAAGGGCAGGCATTTCTGTCCGAATGCTGCTAGTACAACCAGACTCTGAAGCAACGTTTGTTTCTGGCGTTTGGCAGGAGTGCGCGCGTCGGGCTCTCGTATTCGAAGCGATACGGGTTTCACGGTCCTCCGGGCAGCAGGCTTTACTGTTGTTCACGTGAGCATGGTGATTAGGGGCGTTCTTGGCGGTTTCCACCACATCTCAACACAGTGTGGCGGAGCACTGCACGGCAGTGTGGAATGGCCACTCTGCAGACTTGGGAGTGGCATGCCGGTTTGTGTGAAACCAATGTGCTGGTTCGTGTGGAGTGAAGGTAACGCGGGCAAGGCGTGAGTGGCGACTGTCTGTGTTGCGTGGAGAGGGGTTGCTTGAGGGTTGTGGCAATGTAGTGAAGGATGCTCTGCTTTATCTTCCTTCGAGCACCGCATTTGACTTACCCGTGGGAATGTGGTTTTGCAGGGGAAGGAAATAGAGGTCGCAGTCTGCAGCGTTGGAGCCATGAATGGCTGGGCACAGGGCTGTACTTCTGTGAGGTTTGCCACATTCGTGGTAGTGGACTTCTCAGGCAAAGACTGTGACTACAGTTTATTCAAACGCAGCTCTGCGCTTCACAAAGTCTTTGGTTGACTGGCTGTTTCTGCAGCCGAGTGAAGCGGCTTTTCTGTCTGTGTAGGGAAGTTTCTTCGGATGAAACGACGCGTCCTTGATAAGGAGGGGTACTTCCTCCAGTGCATTTACGTCAATCCGACTCTGATGGGCGTTCACTCATGCGTTTTTCATTCTTCCGTTCGGCCACCCTTCTGCTACCTGAACTCCTAAGCGTGCGTTGGAGGAGGCGAATCACAGCCCATTTTTTTGTTGCGTTTATGGGTGCTTTGGCGCGCGGCCGCCTAATGAGCGCCGTTGAGAAAGCGGGACTCCACTCGAGGGCTGCAGAACGCATTCCGAAGCTCATAGTGCAGCCATCGCACTAACACCCCGCCACACTTACCGGTACCTGAGGTTCTCCGGCCTCGCTGCTGGTCTGAGCCTTTGGTGCCTTCCTTTCAGACAGCGCTAAGCAGAGGGGACGATCCAGCAACGGTCGCTTAGTCGTGTCTGATTTTGGTGGCAAGCCAGCTCTTTGTTTTCTGAAGCTGATTGACTTGAATGCAATCTCGTTAACCTGACCGCGACTCAGCTCAGCGCCGTGGTGACACAAATAAGTCTGACTGTCGATGCTGCATTGTCTGTTCAGCAAGCACGCTGTATTGTGTGGAGTGAATGATCCTATGGGGGAGAAAGGATGAGTCGTACAAGTCTCGTTCGTCTGAAGGGCAGGCATTTCTGTCCGAATGCTGCTAGTACAACCAGACTCTGAAGCAACGTTTGTTTCTGGCGTTTGGCAGGAGTGCGCGTGTCGGGCTTCAAAAGATTTAGTATGTAGTCCAGGTTTTTTGTGCGTGTGGTTCACTTTAGTAAGCTTTTGGGTTATGGTGAGACCCTGGAAGCGTGTGGGAAATGGTTGACCGGGGTGTCTTTGGCACGCTTCGACCGCTTGCTCTTGCTGCGTGACAATTCCACCTTTGGCGCATATTTCAAATGCTTCCAGTCAGAGCAAGCGTGCCGAACAAACCCCTCTTGAACTGAAAACTTGGTGGTTAAAAGAGTAGAAGCTCTCTCTGGGTGGCTGGTTTGTTTCACCACAGGGCAATAAACCAAAAATAAGTGGAACGAAAAAGTAAATATATCATCAATTTTTGATGGCTGACAAAGCTTCAACCAGAAACGTTGCATTGAGCAACTGTACGATTTTAAACGGCTTGAGGAGAGGACGTAGTCCTCAGAGAGGCAGCGGCATTTTTGGGAAATACAGCAATTGCAGAGAGGTGGGGTTCCCGAAAATTAGGACTACTATATGTCGGGAGAGCCCAAACACCCAATTGCAGGACAGGCTACTGCGGGGGAGCGCCACTGAGAAGCTGATACACACAGCGCGGGGTAGCCAACTAAGTAAAAGCTATAGTTCCTGTCTAGGGAACCCTGCGTATGCTGCAAGGGATGCTCAACACTCAGATACCTGGTAAAAGCCCGTTTTAGTGTTGGGAGAACGGCTCCTCACGGGCTTAGAGATAGAAAAGTTGAAAAGTATCAAGGTTGAAGACCTATGCGATATCTGTTGAGCAAGATTAGCCTGCACAGGAGCGATTGGTACAATGACTAAGGTGCCACGCTGGACGTGGCATTCCCTTGTTTGGCTGTGCATGCGCGCGCTCTAACCGAGTTTGAGAAGATGCGCTTGAGCCATGGAGACCCACGCACATTGTTCCATGTCCGTGCTTCAACGCTTCCCGCAGTTCTCAGTTGACAACGAAACTTAGGGTAACGAGGGAGCCTCTAGCTTTCCATTGGTGCGGGCGTTGTATACTACGTGTAGGTACGAGCCGTGGCTCACTGGTAGGCGACGCGAAGAGTGGTTCGGACTGCGTCATTCAGACGCACTTTGCCTTTATCTCCTTTCCATCTTTGGTGCTGTGTAGCTCTAATTTTGCGCAAAACTCAGGCGGCATTGCCGCAGCTGCAACACTCTATTTTATTTTTGAGCTTTCGTTGAAGAAAGGAGCATCTCCCCATGACCGTGACGCCCCAACGGGACCTTTACAGTCTTATGCAAACAATCTTCGCCGCGCGTGAAGAGCAGTTTTGTGAGATATCTCGGAGGGGTATCAGCAACTTGCAAAAAGTCATCCGCGTTTCTTGGAAGGATGGCGGATCCATCCTGAAGTAGATGAGTAGTCATGGCAGCGGGACTCGAAATTGGGGTACAAGGCTTGAAATACGGCTGTGTAGTGGAAGCAGCGCTATGGGAGTGGAAGAGTGGGCGATAGTGGGCAGTAATTGAAAATTTTGAAGGCTGGAACAAGGGAGCGCCAAAGGCCTTGCGCAAACATGCATTCTTCACAGAGTCTCCAGCGCGATCAATTAAAAGATATAGCGGCTAAGTGTAAAATTTCACTTCTTGTGCGGGCGGGGTCTTTCAGAACTAGCAGAACAGGGAATTCTCCATGTGTGGTCACATGCGAATCACAGCGCATGGAAGTCGGTAAGATCGCCGATCACTAGTACCCGCTGTTCCTTGTTTCTACCGGATCCATGCCTGTTCCAATGAAAACCTGAAGAAAGGCTCAGTTTTCTCAAATCAGCGTTTCTACTGCTTTCTTTGACCCTTCACGCTGAAACTCGAACACTTCGTGGTTCTGGGCTCCATGGTGGGGCCCGAAAGAGGCCACTGCCTCCAACAAGAAACGCTTCGTCTGTGCGTTGCCTTCTCTTGTAAACATTAATGCAGTTTAGAAGGTCTCGACATGCGTAATCGGCGTTGCACTGTGGGTTTCTGAGGATGGAGTTCGTGATTGGGGACCAAACTGGACTATGCAAGGAACTATCTTGGCTCTCCAACGAGACACGTCGCACTCGCATCATCAAAAAAGCAAAGCAGAGCCGTTCTCTGGGAGTCACAACATTATGCTGGTCTGGGACTCCAAGGTAAGCAGGTACAAGCCTGTAGTTTTCCGGTTGCAACGAGACTGGCGTTGCCTCTTTATTGTTTGAAGAACAGAAGTTAAAAATGCTTGCTAAGTTGGCATTTTGTACGTAGATTGAGTCTCACTTAGCGGCTAACTGTTTAGTGACTCCGATCATCAGAAACAGTCAGCGTGTTATCAGAGTCAAACTAGACAAGCTTCACCCCTGATTCCGTTGGTGTACTGTGTGCGCACGCGCAGCGGCAATGAGGTATCAGAGATTGCAGTTGGGCGTACGTGTGGCTCCGTTGAAGCGTTTGCCACATCTGACGTTGTATGTGAGGCTGCAGTGCCTGCCACAACGAGCTTGGGGGAACGCACTCTGGATGAGCCTTTGCGGTCATTCCAGCTGCCGTCAGCGCCTGTACACATTTCAGCGATAAGCTCAGAGGCGGTGCGCGCCTATACGCGGTCGCTTTTGTGCAAATCATGGTTAGGAAGTGGTGTAACAGCTGGCGAAGCTTCTATGCGGACTGCGTTGCTTTCAGCAGCAACAGGTGGTGCAGCTAATGCCGCAGGTGACCCATCCTGCAGCAGTAGTTCAAGACTCTTGCTTGCCGTAGGCGAGGAAGGTCACGCCTGCGTAGTGGAGTGGGAGGGGATCTATAACGTGCGTCTTGTTGAGAAGCCAAATGAGTCAGTGCAACAATGCGCACCAGAACATGAGGTCGTCGATAGGGGGGAAATGGAAGTCGGCATAAAGTTTCTTCCGATCGGAAGAAAAACCAACGAATGCTCTTCTTCTGTGCAAGAGGCAGCAATGGACACTCCTCCTTGGTGCAGGGCTGCGTATAAGCTTCCAGCTCCAATTGCGGCGGCCAGCACTAATCCTTTGTGCCACAGTCTGCTGGCTTTTGGGGGGAGGGAGAATGATGCAAAAGTTGTGGATTTAGACTATGGAAAGCTTTTGTGGTCGGCAAAAAACGTGAAGCCCAGTTTTCTTGGCCTTCGGTGCCAGGTGGCAGTTACCCGAATTGAATGGCTGCTGCCGATTCACCCCATGGTAATAGCTGTGGGAACTGCGAAAGGCGCACTGCGTTTTTATGATTTGCGATGCCAGCGCAGGCCAGTGCTAGAGGTGTGTGAAGCAACACAGGAAAGACGGCCTGTGACAGCCCTGTGTGTCCGCCCGACAGCTGAGGTATTGCAAACTAAGACACACATGAGGATCGCTTTAGCAAGAGCTGCAGAGTCTTCGGCGGTTTCCGTTTGCCGCGATGTTGCAACGGAACATTTGTCATCAAAAGGTTTTGACAAAGACGGTCAATATTCTAAATGTAAGGGGCCTTCTGAAGACCAAAAAGGTCCCAGCTGCGATGCCACCACAGCAGCTGATATAGCACAAGAAGTGCTCGCACGTTGTAGTGGCAAGGACACCGCCACTGTATACTACGCAGACTCATATGGGATGATCTACGGCATAAGGGTGCAGGGTGGCTCAGCCTTGCTGCGCCTTGCTGACAAGACGCTTCCTAAGTATAATCCATCGTCATATCGTTCTCTCAGTAATCAGCCTCACGCAGATCACTCTGCCGAAGTAAAGCGGAAGCTCATTTCTGCGATGTTGGATAAACAAAGAGGAAAGCTGACATCTAGGAAAAATGATCATCCAGTTTCAGCCGCTGCTTGCAGCGACTTGCAACTTGCCGCAGTTTCGGTGGGAGGATATAAGGAAGCTATGGGGGCTATTGTCGGTGAGTGCTGCTTTCTTTTTGTGCTCACTAGGCACATCAAGAATTTCACGGAGCTTCCAGGATTGCATTTTCGGTAGCATGTTTTTTCTGCCTTACAGGATTAGGACTGGATCCAGCTGGGGAGTTTCTTGTGGCTGTGGGCTTGGGGCGCTATGCATACGTGTTTGATGCAAAGTCCCGGAAGCTACGCGAAAAGGTGAGGATTTTGATTTGTTTGGCTGGCTCATGTGTGGTTGATGTACATAGAAGTCTAAAGCTAAGTCTGTGCATGAACAGTGTAGTTGCTTTTTGATGCAGGTTTTTCTGAAGCAAAAGCTTACGTGTCTTTTGTCTGGAGGCGGAGTAGGGGCTGGAGGAGTCAAGCGATGTACGGCTACGAAAGGCAGCGCACACACAAAACACGAATGTGGTAGCAGCTCAGATCTCAACAGTTCCGGTGAGGAGCAGGGCAGCGAATGTGATAATTCCATTGATTCTGAAGCGGCAACTGATGATGAGACAGAAATTAGCCGACGTCCTGTTGAAGCTGCGGGTGAGCCCTGCGTGCTCTCAACGAGCTCATATGATGAGCAGTTGAGGTGCAGGGCCTCAGATTCCCAGGTTCACAGGCGCACACAACATGGCATGCCGAAAAAGCGAAAGCGCTCCATTCATGAAGGCGGCGCTGCACGTTGATAAGCGGCGTGCTTCGAAAAATCACAAATCTGTCGTAGACAACGTACGTAGCAATGCTCACTTCGAGTGATTCCGCCTGTAAGCTGCTAGCAGGTGGTCTGTAGTCACCATGAAAATTTGCAATAGATTATTAGCTGCGTCTCAGCAACTAGTCTTCTTGGGGGCCGTTTATTAGCACTTGATTCAGTGAGAGCAAATGAACGTACGCCGAAATAGGGGTACGTGGAACTATTGTGGTGTAGCGTTAGGAACTAGGCGCTGGCCACCATGCAAATTAGCCACTCGTTGAATGAGTGAACATCAGCACAAGCAGTTCCGTGCAGTGGAATGCTCCCAGAAGAATGCGAGCTTGCTTCTATCTGAACGGAGGAAGATGCTGAGCGCCCTCATTCGATGAAACTCAACTGCTGCATGGAACCGCCGCAAATCAACCACGCGAAGTTCGAGCACAGAAGCGTGCATTGGAAGTTAGACCTGAGCTGTGTTTGGGCTCAGGAATCGCCTTAGTTCTGAGTAGAAAGCGTCTCTGTACGTGCTGCAGGGACCATTTCATCTGCCATTAGGGTAGTGCTCAGATTCCATGACTGTAGGCCGTATTGCCTGCTCTGTTGAGTGCGCTACACGAACGGAATTTCTGCAGCGCAGGCTGTCCGTCCGTGTTGTCAACTGCTGCTCCACTGGCGTTTTTGCGCAGCAAGTAGGGTGCGTAGCCTTTCTGTGGAGGGTTGATACACGTCTTCCCCAATAAGGCTCCGGAACGCCAATTATGCAACGTGATACTGCACAGCTTATCGGCGAGGCGAACAGTATAACCTAAGTGCACTGCGAATCCCTCACCTAATGACAACACTTCATAGGCCGCTTCGGGTACACCTTTCCCCTTCTGCCTACGCTTGGTGGGAGCTGAGCAGCACCTAACGGTCACATAATGGCTGCCGCTGGAGCACGTACAGAGATCCCCTTTTCCCCTTTTAGTTAGGGGAAGCTTATATGCCTTCCTGAGATCAGGTTTATTCCTGCATGTGCCCACAAACCTCAAGCACGTACAACTTAGCCACACTCGAGTAACTATTGTCACGCCCACGCCACGCAGTACACCCCCGGCGCTCGTTAGTTTGACTTTCGCATAGCTAATCTTACTATAATTTTTCCAGACTGTCGATGACTTCGGGGTGAATTTGCAGCGTGGTGGACCCCAACTTTCATTTCGCAGGAAGGTGTTGACTACTTACCTGCTCCAGATGTTGTCTCTGCGCAAGACTGCGCGGCCGGCTTAAGGGCCTTTTCCGTGCCATTTGTTTTCACATTTCCTTTATTCTCGCGCAGGTAAAGGTGTTGGGCTTTCCTGGTAGTGCACACAGGGGGCCTGCACTATGTGGGTGTTGCCTAGCAATCTCGCTTAGCCATCGAGGAAGCCGCCATGTTTCAACTCTGCTTTATTATGTCTTGACTGGTAGCGAAAGTGCGCAGTACCCCTGTGCCCGGCTTCATAGTCCCTTGGCTCACTATCTTTGTATGATAGTGAGCCAAGGAGTCGAGGGAGATGGCAGAGGCTTTTAGCACTCGACAATAGACCACCACGCTCATTTTCTACTCGCAGGACCTCTCACCTTGCTTTTCAGCTTTAATTGCTCGAGCACACATCGGTAAGGAAGTGCTGCCTACCCATACAGTATCAAGCAGTTCAGCTGTCTCCCGTTTGCGGAAACTAAGTTGATCGCATGCCAAAAGATAAACAGCGCAGTGTTTGTAGCAAAACAGGGGCACTTCGGCAGGCGTTCCGGCAGGTAGCACGTCGAGAAGCACTACTCGGTGTTCCCATAATTCATCGAATATAGCCATAGGTGTATTCTAGGCTTCATTGGACTGTAGACACCCTTCAAACAACTAATGCGCAGGCGAAGTAAGGGCCACTCCAACTGTCGTTGTCTTCAACGTATATGGCAACTGTGGAGACTTTCACATTAACTTTTATAGGGGCAGTCTTGCTATGGAACACGAGTACAGATACGGAGGTCCCTCTTGCACCTCATGGAGTTGTGTTTCTGTGGATTATCACTTTGGGTTGAGTCAGCGTGACGTAAATCGCTTGCATCGGATTACGGTGATTACCTAACTCTGCACATGCTTGCTGTACTGACTCCCTGATTGGCGCTTTCGCCTTTGTTCTCGCATGAGACTTGTCAAGCAGCAGCCTGTAGCAGCCCCTTTCACACACTTCTGGATACATGTCTCTACAGAATATCACACGGTTGCTTTAAAGAGGTCTCTGGTCTTGGTATCTCTGACGGGGTACCTTACTTCCCAATTTTACTAGTGCCCAATCTCGGTAGATCTAAGCATGTGATATACTCGTAGATTCTCAGCTTAGCAGACGTAAAGTACCGGCCACCCATATGTCATTTAAGCGAATCTAGCGGAAGATCGGACCACAGGAAATTCATCTCACAAGGCTGTCTCAATGACATTCAGTACAGCATCAGATCACTACCCGTGACGCAGCACAATCAAATGGCAATAGTGCTTTGTTGGTTTAGGTGAAAACACACAGCATGAGAAGCTGCCGAGCTCTAAACCGTAACCGTCATACATAAGCCGGACAAACAAAACCACAGGAAGCCCCAGCGTTCATTTTCGCTTCACTTGTGGCTAGCGAACTCCACGCGAATGACTGCAGTCATGCCTATCTTAAGCAGCGAGCCTCAGCCATCATTAGTCTGCACTTCACACAGTAGCTCTCGTCACAGGTACAGCACGCTCTCAAGTACACCTCATTGTTTGAGACCTCGTGGATTCATGACTATTCCATATTTGACTGGGAATGGAAATACGGTAACTTTCAGCGGGCCGCAGCCAAACTGTTGGTTTCAGTTCCTCAACTCCACCATCAACATCTAAGGGTGGTGCACGAACCACGTCTAGTGAATCTGGTGAACCACCAACAGATAGCCAGAGTCCAATCAAGGGGCGGCATGTGAAGTACGTCTCCACCAGAAGTACATCTCACCGTCAACGGCTCCACAGAGCACATTTACTTTGTCGTATAGATTTTAGTGACGTAGACCTGCCTATGCTTTCAGCCTTTCCACGCAGTAGTGGAACCTTAGGCTGTCGCCCTGCATACGGTCTCTTCAGTCTTTAGTTGTCCTACGGGGATTATGTAAAGTAATACAAGAGGAATTAATTTTTCTGCACCATCAGGCACGTTAGCCGTGTCAACGAGTTCCGTGTGTCCTGGGCATCCGGTGCAGCCCTATACCGAAAAGCTTCCCGTTGCGCAGGTTCATGTGTACCTTCGACGCAACCCGCGGTTTTACTTTGTCATTGGTCCCCCAAAAGTGCCAACTGAACTATCAGGAATAAATCCCCGTACGGCCAGTACCTGTACTTCACGAAGTCCGTTCGGTGCCTACCTCTGCTTCTGCCTATCTTGAATGCACTCTAAAGGCCTGCAAGAATACGCCTATTACCTAGATCGAACAAATCAGTTGGGAGGCCAGAAGTGATGTACACCCCTTGAGCAGAGCTGAACTTTGTTCATAGCAATGACGCCGCAGTGTATCTAGGCCACTACAGGGCCGCTAACAGCCACAAGGAGCAGCCTGACAGATCAAGGCCCAAGTTCCGAGCACTGTCGGTGCTCTGGCTTCCCCTCGTACTATGCCATTTCTGCATCTTGCTCCGGTATCTCCTATTTCACCTTCCGGAACCGCTCAGGGCCTCGTGTGCACCGCTGCAGCTTGACGTTAATTCGTAGTGTTACTCTCAACGATGAAAAAAACTATAACAATTGCGTATCACTCCGCAGCAACACAACATGTCGCAGAAGAACGCTAATCATGGTTACATATCCTCGTGACTAGTGGGAACCTTAGAAGGGCAAAAGAGAACACAAATTGCCTGCCCTTCGTCGTAGTTAAAGGCCTCATGGAAAAATGCAATTGGAATCCGACATCAAATTATTATCTAAATGATCCATGGTAGAAGATAGCATTTGTTACTTATTCCTACCAAGGAATAAGTGGGTAACTATGAGATTTTGGCGTAAGGAGCGTTTACGATACTTCACGATATAACGTCGCGTGCCTTAAGGCTTCCGTGAGTAGCTAACGTGAGTAACACCCGCGATCCCTCGCAACTGCGACAGGTAATGCGTGGCAGAAAATACAGAAGCGGCTGATCACACTCTGGGATCTTTCTTTCATCTGCAGAAAACCCGCGTTCGCTGATTTCGGAACCTTAACACGCCCACACGGCCGTTCGACTGCAAAAAAGAGAACCGCAAAGATGGAGGCGCACTTGGCCTCACTTTCCATAAAACTATACGCTGTACCCAGCATTCTGCTGCTGCGGTGAGTCTCGTTGAAGATAGTCACGGCTGCCCTCCTTGGTGGACGCACTATGTCACGACGAGTCGAGTTTTGAAGTTGTGCTGTAGCTGTGCCTGATATTCTTTTGGCGAGTTAAGGACCGGAGGCACTGCTCAACAGCACACAATTTTTGCTGAATTTCTAGCTGCACTTGCAGCAGCTGTCGACCTGTAGCCGACCCAACAACTCGACTGCAAGCTTCAGCGAATTCCTTGACTGCAATGACCACAACAGAGGGCAAACAACCTTTAAGCACATAAGTTTCCACACGTGAGCACCACAAAAAAACGTATTCAATTGAACAGTTCGCTTGGAATGTCTTGGAAGAAGCAGCAACTCGTACGACAATAACTCGCCTACCAGTGACAAACTGTATGCCCCGCTGATGGTACATGCTAAGAACATCGAACGCCTGATAAAAGGGGATACGCGCCTCCTGAGTCATAACAGAAAGTGAAAAATGAAACGAGCTTGTTAATTCTAACCATCCAAGCAGGAAATGAAACGCAAGCAAATGCACGCGTCAGAAAGATGTGGCCGAAGTGCTGCAGACTTCCGACCTGGAGTGCATTCTGTACGATTGGATTACGAAGAATGTCCATGGGTTGATGTCCTCCGATCCGCAAGTATTTCAAGCACGTGCGAACGCTGATCCCATCCAAATGCAGGTTATCCGGCAGGTGAGCTCGGGCTTGAAGGTTTTCAGAGTCTGTTGCGCCTTCTGTCGATGGACGAGCCGTGCTGTCTTCGCTGGCAACTCCCGTTAGCTTCCGTTCAAAATAGGCACCCGCTGCACACATCGGTGCTCTGGGGCTCTGCAACGCAGAAGCCGCCGACTGCGTGGCCATGCTACTGCTGGCACCCCCGTGGCGCCAAGGGGTTAGAGTTTCGCCTTCTCTAAGATGTGTAGTAATGATGTAATCTTGTCCTGAGTCTGCACATGCAGAGCCGCTTGTTGCATGATCTGAATTCGCATAGGTGAAGGTACTGCCCTGAGAAGATAACGTTGATACTGATACTGCGGGCCTCATGCAGACGAGAAACGATGTCTTCTCGAAGGCTGATAACAAAAGTTTCTCGTTCTGAATATCTTTCTCCAAGTCATCCTTGTAGTTCGCCTCTTTTAAAAGCCGATTAGACATGTCCACATAGGCGTCGAGAATGATGCCTAGCATTACCACGGCAAAAAGAAAAGTAGGATGGCGAATGAGTACTACTCTGTTATCATTTGCGCTGCTTCTAAAACACTGCACTACTTTCAACGAAAAATTCTCGTCAGGCTTGTTAATTTGAAACCCGGCTTGCATGCAAGCGCTCAGCTGCTCACCTGTGACAATGTTCAGTAGGGTGAGCGTCGTGAAGCATATATACGCCACGAAGAAGATACGGCTAAAAGGATGTTTTTCAGCAGTTGCTGTAGCCACATTGTTCCAGCCTGCATATCATTTCAAAGCGCACTACATGTCTGCCGTTAAACAGGCCAAGCTGGCGAGCAGGAGCCACCTTGGCTAGCATTCTCGTTAATGCCGCTCCCAGCAAGACTGTCACCACAAACACCCCCAACCGTGTAGACTCGCCTTCAAGAGTCAGCACCGTGAACAGAGTGAACATGGACAGCACTAAGTTTCCCCACAGCAGGCGCATCTCTGCGTCATCTTCATCCTGAGATTATGAACGCAAGCATACTGTAGAAGCATTGTAGAAGCATTAACTGTGTAGAGGTTCTTCAGCTACCTTTCGCGCCTTTCGTGGACACACAGGCGACTTGTAATCTCCCCTTCCCTAGCTTTGCCTATACGCGATTAATGACTCTTCTGTAGTTTGCTATCAATCGAATCAAAAGCTTCCCCAGACATGTGGAGGATGAAATTCGAGAAAGCTACGCACATAATAGGCCCAGGTACAGAAGATCGCACACGTGTAGATGACGACCAATACGAACAACGCTGTCCATAAGAGGGACCGGAGGCTGTGAAGGATGCCTGAAGCGACCATCCAAAACACCACACGAGCAAATAGCCTTGAGCTGATAAATGCACACTAAGGCATATGCATGAGGGTAAGCGAATGCAGTAATTGCATTCATGTCGGGAAATTTACTTCTCGTAAGGAAAAACAGCTCTTTGCAGGAGAAGGCGAGGCGGTATATGCGCGCGAGCTGCACTGTGTCCAGAGCCTGAAATTAACAGCCATCAAGAAGCAACAGAGCCAATCTCCTGTTTCCACTAGTCTTAAAAGGGCCTCCTACTTTCGTAACAAATAGTGTCGCTCTCAAGGTGTAACATAGCCCGCAGGCTACCTTACTCAGAGGCGTGCATATCTTCTGAGCTACGCATAGCATGGCAAGATATGCAGGACAAATTCCCGAGAAGTGGTAGCATGGGTCTGCAGTACTCACTACGAGGGCAATCTGAACGTCTCCGACTATGAACTCGTTAGCTATACCAATTTTCCATTCCAAAGAATCTGGATCGAAGATGCGCATCCCTAAGCCGCAAACGTTTGTTAGGATGCAGACGCGAAGAAAAATGGCAGACAGTCCCACCAGCTGTAGGAACGTGTCAAACAGACACTGCCGGTCCTGCGAAAAGCGCTTGAGCCCCATCGCGCGGGCACGTAGAGCCGTTTCGCATGAGAAGAAACACCAAAACAACACGTCCGCGCAAAACAAGCATATAAATGCAGTCTGCAGGCGCAAAAACAAATTCCGACACGACAGAAGAATATGAGGTAGTAACAGCATAACCTATGTGCAACACAAAGATCTACGATGGAAGGGAACTGCTCACACGCTGGAACCCACCTTTCTGGCTGGGGGGAAATATGTGCTAATTCCATATTTCAACGCAGCAAGCACCACAACGAATGTCACTAGCAGTCGAAAAGACGATAAGGCGATGCGTGATTCCTGAGAGCTCCAACAGGGGCAAAAGATACCGCCACGCCTTACTGCATCTAAAATTATACTAATTAACGACTGAACTGCACCAGGTCCTATGCCGCGTGCTCGTTGCTTCGCAAGCACAGCAAACTCTGTAAACCCCTGCGCCTCAAGCACTGCGCCATGAGCAGTCCGCTACGCTCACAGAGCCCCTGAGAGACCGGCAAAGAGTCTCGTCCACGCCAAGCAACCAGCAAAGGGAAACTAATCTTACGGGTGAGTTGATCCTGAAAAGCCGCCTAAACTCCCTCTCAACCCCCTCATCCCTCGCCGATTCCACAAGCCAAAACGACGTGGGCTGACTCCACTGCAGGCTTCCTGCCACAAACTCCCCCTGCTTCTGCTGCTGTTGCCTTAGCAAGTGATATGGCCCGCCTCCACGTGGTCCACCAACAGGCATCATGAATGGACAGTCATCGCAACTGGGCACTTTCCGCTGACCTCCGGGGATATCCGGAGAGCAACCAGCCCCTCCTGACCCTTCACAAGACTCTGTACATGGCGCCATGCGCAGTTGGCCCCATGAAGAGCCAGCATTCTGCATTACGAAAAAGCCACTGGGAGCCTTGGCCTTGAGAGATCGGCAAACTGTGCATCGATCGCCAGACTTCGCGTCCTCTACTCCCCGTGGTGCGTCACAGGGAGAATCGCTCGGCTGCTGCTGCTGCTGCTGCTTCTGCTGGTTCTGCTGCGGTGACGATGCCGGCGCCGATGCGGGGCTCTTTCGGGCAGCTATTTTACTGGGAGGCAGACTATGGGCACCAACGGTGCAAAACACAAGGGGCCCGTGAGCTTTCCTAGGTGAGGATTGCACGTCCCCGTTGCTGCTACTGCTGCTGCTGCTGGAGTCTTTGCCGGCGCAGTCAGCTTGATCGATGACATTTCTGAGAGCTAGTTCATGGCCCCGTGGGGCCCGCTCCGCGTGCAGGGCCCCCGCCTCGCGACATGAAAGTGTCCCAGCTCCAGGGCTACTTCCGGCACAGCTACATTGACCAGCCAACGCATATTGTCTACAGAACTCAGTGGCCCCCAGCGACTGTTGTGGCTGCAGCATTCTTGTTCGTGCAAGTTCTGTTGTTGCCACCAGAGTCTGCCTAGGACCCTTTGAATTTACCGGACACAGAGCTTCAGCTTTCTGAGGAGTCTCAGATACATGGCGCTCAAAGCGGCCCTCATTATCATGCGGGGTGGGCCCCACTTTCTCTTGAGGCATCCTGTGTTGCAGCAGAGTCAGCCGGCGTGGGATCGGTTTGGTGTGATGGATCCCGCTGGGGCTGCTGGGCGCCCCTGCAACTACTCTTCAGACAGCACTCCATGCGATGGCGTAACACGGTCTCATGTTTTCTGCAAAAGGAGCCCGCTGGCCAGAAACCTTCAGCAGTGACAGACCGTCAAAACCATGTAGCGCCAGCGCACTGGGGGGAGCTCCCAGGGCCCAGCGCCTGTCCCGCTCCCCGAAGGCACAAACTCGCAATAAAAATGTGTAGTGAATTGCGCGCGGACAAAAATAAATGAACATAACTTTCACGTTTGCAGCGGGCGTCAACGTCTAGCGCGAGCCCCTCCAACTAGATTCTGGTTGTTGCTGGAGTTAAACGGAAAACAGGCTACTTCTCGGGAAACGTGCTTGTATACGCCAACACAGTGTTTAATAACGGCAGGAGTTTCGCAATTTTGCTTTGCTTGTCGTAGCGAGGCTTCTCAAGCTGCTTAGGGCTTGTGGACTGCAAGCAGCTTGGTGGGAGCGGCGACTCCGTCGTGGAGTGTCGCTACTGTTATAAGGTCGCTATACCTTTTTCTTTCTTTGAAAAAGGTACTTTGGTATGTAGTAGCATACTAAAATGCTTGTGAGTTAGCTGCTCAGGGAATCAATATAGCTGCGGCAACCGGAAGTTATGTAGCGTAGGCGGCTACTTCACCAGGGGAAGTCTCTAGCGGTCACTTACACTCTCCGTATTCACCACACAGGTAATATTCGCAAAATGTAGATGGTTTAATTGTTTATCCTGATTTTCGTTTCCCTCGGAGACCCCTGAGCAGTGGAAAGCAGCCGCTACATTCCAGGGAGCTCTCTGGAAAACCATGAGCCTTACGAGTAAGCAAGTTCAGCTACAGAGGGCTTTGGAAAAGCAAATGCCAACGTTTGTAGCTGTACGTTTTCATCGCATATTATCAGATGCAATAGGATCATTGCACGGCAGCATTCGCCTGCAGTCCTGCCATGCAGCCAGGAACGGGCATCTACGCATGCAGAGCCAAGAGAAATCCTATGCACATGGAACAGTCGAGGTGACGTTTCTCGTCACCGATAAGCCTCCCTGGCGTGTCGTGGCCTAAATGCTTGTTCCATGTGGCAGCGCCATCGTAGAGTATGTAAGTTACACTGAAAAAACAGCCCCGCATTCAGTTACATTCGTTTAACATCCCTGCATTTCTTGCGCTTCAGTACTTCGACCCAATAGCTTCTTATCATTGCTTGAATTTCTTAGATGGAGGCTTCTGTGTGCTTCTTGAGGCTCTTACTGTGTTTGTGGATTCAAGTAGAAGTTTCATGTGGGCTAAAATACCAGCAGGTAAAGGCGCGAGTATAGCAGTGCAATAACTACAGGAAGTTTCATCAAGGAAGAAAGAAGGCCAAGGCGGCGATCAGAGGAAAAAGGTTAAGAGACAATAGTGTGGGATTCAAATTTTACAGCGAGGGAATATGGCAGAAGGAATTCCTCTGCGTCTTCGAGCTTCAGTGCCAGCCGAGTACACTTTCTGTTGCGTTTCACGCAGTTTATTGCATGTATAAGAAACCCTATTGACATAAAGACGAGATGCAGTGTGAACGACAGAGCGTTCATGATACAAAACTACGGTTAAAGTCGACAGAGCTATCCATCTGGCTCTAGGCTGTGCCCACGGGGAACTACACCGTGCGCCAGTGTCTGGAATGCATTATGCAGCTATAGTGGTGTGTGAAGTGGACTGTTGTTGAATTGTCTCAGGAGGTTGTCTCAGTGGTGCACCAGTAGCGCCTTTTGTTTGCATGTAACACTGCATCAATATGGTTTAGGGCCCTCGCTTTATATTGCGCTCTTAATACTATGAAGCTACGCCACACTAGTTTTGGCACCTTAATTTACCATTGTTGTATACATGCAAAATAGGCCTTTAGCGTGCTTGTTTTCAGAAGCCTCTAGAGTACTTGTTTTCAGAGAAAGACTCCACTACTCTAGAGCAGTTACGCACCCGCCTGGTGATAATTCCTTAAACATTTGCTTGGTTACAGAAGGCAGCAAACTGACTGTGGAGTGACCCTTTGCTCCAGTCAGGACCGCCGAAGGCATCGCAGGTAACGCTTTAAAAGTGGACATAGGTCCTTTTGACTAAAAATTACTAAACTACTACTTACTAAAAATTTACTAAATGTATCATTTTCGGGGACAGTAGTAGGAGAGGTGGCGGCTTTCGATGAAGCAGAACGAGAGGACGTCTCAGGGGTTCCGCCGCTTCCCACAGCATTAACATCACTCTCGCCCTCACTGACAAGCATCCTGCACACATCTTGTGTACTTTTCTGAGCAGTATTTGGCTTTTGTGGGCTTTTATGGGATGCCTCATAGAAACCTATGGTCTTTTACGTCCACATCACGACAAAGCTGCAATAAAAGAACGCTTCATAGCCCACGTGGCTACAGCCCTTCGGCGTCTGTTTGCGTTTCGGCCCGTCATTCCATCTATTAAGTGGTGGTGCATGAGCATATAAAAGGCGCTATAGTAGCTAACTAAGACTATTTCTGCTGCACAGAGGTGAGCTTGGTTGCCGTTCCCTTGTACTAAAGGCACGGGGGGCACAAAAAGGCCAGAATGATACTGAAGGCCTACATTTTAGCCAATGTTTGGCTTACAGCGTTAGAAATTTAGTTCATGGAGCAACACTTGCCCGACCAAGCACGCAACAACAGCGGCGCGCTGGAACCGTCCCCGTTTTTTCTTTCTGTGCGTGCATACTACTGCACACAAAAGTATTTTAAAGTGTGCATATAGTGAGTCCGCGTCAGTGGCCGAGAGATATTGCAGGGATCCCCTTTGCGACTAAAGCATTTGTTTTGCGGATAAAGGTCCCTAGCTCTTCTTTTTAGAAGCATGCTTAGCCCAAAGCTAAGGTGGCCAATTCCTGTACTCTGAGCAAGCTCGTTTTTGACAATGTGCTGGTTCTTTCCACGGCCACAGTGCCGTTCGACCCTGTTGTGCCTTGTAATGCTCTCATTAAAAGAGCCTAGAGTAATTGAGCCTCGGCCAAACATATGCGTGGGTGAGTAACTAACAGGGAGCAGCTCGTATCTCAGCCATATGCAAACGGCTAAGCACGTAAGATAATATCTGCACAGGCCAGTACACCTAGAAGCGTGATTGGAACCGGTCTATCTAGTTGAAGTTGCTACTCTAGGGTATTTCTCCCATCAAGAAGAGTTCATTACGCGCCAGTTAGTTTAGGATTTACATGGAGACGTATGCTAAGTTCAGGCTTGTGCCGCTGCTTCACAGAAGTGCCAGAAAGCAACGTGCAAGTGGGGCCCCCACTTGAGAAACACTTAAGAGTGAAAGCAAGGGGATTCGAAGCCAAAAAAGATAACTAAGTTCTATAGCGACATTTGAAGGACCCCAAACTGGTTTACCGCTTTGAAGGAACTATTAGCTGCAGCGATTGTTGGCCCCAGATGGCAGTTCTTAACCATGTAATCAATGGAAGTCCTCATTTAAAAATCAACTAGTATGTCATCTGAAGTGATATACCGCTGTGCAACACCCAAGACCTTAGAAGAACGCAGCAGTTGTGGTGAAAGCTAGCCTGCGACGGCGCGCTCAATCTTAAGCAAGCGAGCCCGGCCAAATGCCCACGCACACTTTCAACCGACGATTAAGCTCATACTAACAGTACGAATCCCTGCACACACCCTGTTGCTCATTTGATGATTGCTTGTAAAGGCTCTTCTCAGACAAATCAGCTATACCGGATTCTGTATTATGGTCACGACAGTATGCAGGATGTGGTTCAGTAGAGGCAAAATTGTAAATATTCAAAAGCAATAGTCAGAAATAAAAATGGCACCCTTAAGGACCAGAGAATACACTTGAATGCCCAGCAAAGGCGCTTTGGTGAAGTGTTGCTCTTTCCTCCATACAGAGCGACTGTGGTGGCCCCGCTCCAGTCGTGTTGCTCGGGGGCCCCCGTCTCTGGTGACAGAGTGAGAGCTGGAGCGTACAAATGGACTTATTTGGTTACTCTTTTAAAATTGATTCAATCAGCATTTCAGCTGTTGCAAGAACAACAGAGAAGCCGTTTGTTACGCCACACAGTTGGCCACAACAACTCAGCAGTTGGGGGCCCTGAAGGGCCCCGCTTGTCTTCCACCTCAACAGCATTCAAGAGATGCACGTTGCACCTGCAGCTGAGCCTGAGCGATTAAGAAATAACACTGCATGCGTTTCGTTTCTAAGTAGCACGTGGGCCCCAGTGGAGCGGAGACAGAGGCCACTGCCTTCGCAGTAGTACACAGTGACCGGCAGCGAAGGCAAGCCGCTTCATTGTCCTCTGAAAGGCATCCTGATGGCTCAACCAGAGGTAGAGAGTACTGGGGATGAAGCGCATAGGCCGCAACTACAGCAGCGGACGCTGCCCCAACTGCTGCTTGAGGTGCCTTTACAGCGAGGACGCCTCTTTGGCCAGCAGCGGTTGTACGAGTGTACGTTTGTTTATTTTCATGCGGCACCTAAGTGTGCACCTAATGCCTTGGCCAAGCCAGCTGCTTCTTGGCTGGCCCTTCGTGTGTGCACTTGTTTGCCCGTGTCACTGCCACGTGGCGTTTACGAGCTTTCGTTAGTATTGATACAGACTTTTGGTTGGCTGTTTATGGGTATGCTTCAGCATGGGAAGGTGAGAATATATTTTGCTGTGGAGGGCGACTGATGACTGGCCCGGAGCCGCTGCACCTGGCAGTCTCTGTTCTCCTGCTGCTGGGTCCTTGCGTTGTCTACTACCAAGTAGTGTACGTTAACTCTTCAGACCATTTTGCACGCTTTCTTCTTTCGCTGCTCCATCGTCCACGGCGAGCAGCCACATCTGCAGTCGTTGTTCTGCTTCAAGCCCCTCCACGCCTTTTCTGTGCTCCTAATGTTGCGCTGCAGAATGCCCCTGATTAGGATGGAGCAGCAACTTCTTTGCAGCGCTTTAGTGCTCATTCTGCTGGCTCTGTCCCTCTTATTGCTCTTTGTGGTCGCCTTCACAGACCCGGGCATGTATGCCGTCACTTAACTCACGGGTACACGTAGGGTTACTGTTCCGAAATAAATGGGGTAGCGATCCCCAGATGCAAGAATTCTTTGTTTGTGTGTGGTGCATTTTTGTGCAGCATTCCCCGGGGCACAGGAGAGCAGGGTAAAGTCACACCGAACTGACAATGAGTTGTGAAACTATCTCCCTCTGTTCACAGTGGCTGTTGCGCCCTTTCTAGGAGAGGGTTTCGCTGTGTCTACGAGTGACATACTCAGAGAAGGGGCGCTAGGACAAGGCGAAATCGTGGCAGCACCCCCGCGCATGTGTTAAGTGTCTGTTTTGCGCTCTTTGTTTGCAGCTGACAGGACTAAGGAATGCGTAGTCAACGGACAAACCTTTATCCTTAAATGGTGCTGTAAGCCATGGTCTATTACTAACTTTATCTCTCCACCGTATTTGATTGGGTATAGTTATGCTTGTAGGTCTTTTATGCGAAGGGTTATGGCACCGCACATAGCACTGGAGGTCCGCAGATAGCGCTACACGCATGTGTGAATGTTCAGGATATTGCGTCTGACTTGATTGAAATGAGTGCTTACAGCTGTCTGTGCCAGTGTGGGTATATGTTTGTTATTCTTGCCTCAGCTACCTGTAACGTGTTCCGGCCCCCCCGCGCTAAGCATTGTTTCACTTGCAATAACTGCGTGGCCTGCTTCGACCACCATTGTCCCTGGTACGTAGGGCCAGCTTCATGAGAAACTATACAACTCGTGGTGTTTAGATACGTGTGATTTCATGACAGAAGCAACTTTAGCACAAAGAGCATCGCCCTCCATTATGCGAGCAGTCAGTCTGGTCAGTGCTCAGTAATCACATAAGCGGAGCTTGGCTGTCTCTTACCGAGTAACCATGTGTACGCAAGCGGAGGAGAGAAGTAAGTTGCAGTTGTGTTCGGGGAGTGTCAGCTATTCCGACAACTCATGCTTTCTTCCAAAGGCTGGACTGTGCTGTGCTTCAGGATATCAAATTGCGTGGGACTGCGGAACAGAAGATCATTCTTCGCTCTAATTATTCTGTGCACTTTGCTTAGCATTGCAATTCTCGTGAGCACTATTCTCGCAGCCATGGTGAGGCGTCACAGTGTGCGCATGCTCCGTTCCGTGGTGTGCGCGTTCGCACAACGAGGAGCATTTATGAAGGAAACCATTTGCATGCCTACATGCTTGACAGGCCGAAGTGGAACGCGCGCAGCTTCAGCTTGGTTTAAGGTCTTTCTGGCAAGTCCTCACGACCCGCAAAGCTTTGTACGCCGTTTTCTTGTTCATGCCTTAAACGACCGCCTGACACTGCTGTAGCGTAGCTGTCATAATCTTTTCCATGCCCCTACAACGCGTGGCTGCCGCTGACCGTTTGCGAGCGACCCCTTGTTTCGACAATGGTTGCTTTTCCCTCCAGGGGCGCGGAGCTTGCTTTTTGTGGAGCGGCAAGTCTTCCCTTGTTGAACCTTGTTGGTTTTAATTGCTACTTGATCACTGAAAATCTCACGACAGCGGAAGAGTTCCATCGGCCTTATGGAAACAGGAACCCATTCTCTGAAGGTAAGCAGCGGACACACTGTGTGGAGCGCCTATTGTGCCATCTCTCCACATTAGCCAAAGTAGTTTTGCAGTGGCAGATCTCGGCCGTTTTAGCATTCGACCTGAATGGAGGTCCCTTGTGTTGCTTTTAGGTTGGAAGTTGAATTGTTACCACTTTTGGTTTTTGAAGACAGAACCATGGTAGCCCGCTGCATCCCCTAAGCCGCCAATTTGTTTCATTAAACCGGGACACTTCCCCCACAGTTTGCCAAGTTAGCAGCGGCGTGTCAGCAACCCGTAGGCCTAAAGGCTCCCTGCTGCAGTTGCCGCATATTCGATGGTAAACTTGTCGCATAGCATTTTGTGTGCTTGCGACGGCGCAGCGCGGTGAACTTTCGGAGTTTCGTCGAGGCATCGACTGACGGTACCGTGGCCCCCACCCCATCCAATTGGCACCCAGGCTACGAGGCTATTAACTACGTTGGAGGCGCCGGCAGCCCTTCTTTTCGAACAGGCGTTGTCTAGGCCCAGTAACAGCAGACCCTCGTGAAATGTTGCCCCTCGGCGCCCCCATTGTCCAGCCATTACAGTATCGAACTAACGGGTTCACGGACAGCCTCCGTCCCACCACTGAACCACTACCGCACTACCGTAGCAATGACTTTCCCAGTTCACATAGTCCGCAGCGGAAAGCGGACTGCTGGCACATGCCGCAAAGGCATGGCATCTGCAAACGCACCCCTTCTCTGCCCCCCCTAACCCTTTGTCTGAAAGTTGGCACTCCCCGGCACACCCTCGACGATAGCAGATTGCTAGCAACCCGTGCTATAAATATCCCAGAGGTTTCTACGGCCTTTTGCCGAAGTCTATGCGGCAACGGCCAGGACTCTTCGGTGTCAATGTCGCGCCCTTGGGTTTCTGCAGTCACTACGAACTGGAGTGGTGCAGGAGCACAGGCGCCCCAGCACTGCGAATCTCGCGTCGACAGCGCGCTGTCCCATGTTCCATGGAACAGCACACTGTTCCATGTGGGGATTCCTGTAGCCCCCCCACTGGTAGAAGAACGGATCATGGGAGGACGTGTAACGCACACCCCAAGATCCATTTCGCGTGGCATAATTCGCGGGTCAGCGTCTCCACAGCGCCCTGCCGCGACTCAACGCACGCAACTACCGCAATGGTGCGCCCGGGCAGGCAGACAATTCATCACACCAGGAAACCCATGACAAAGGGCTCAGACTATTGATCACTAGGACACTCACAAACGACTGGCTACTCAATTCACACACAGGCTCAGCCCCACACAGGTTAACCCCCACAAACCTCATACAGGCAAGAACATTGGTCCTATTCGACCGGCACCACCGCGTGGCTACGAACAATATGTAGCATTGTGGGCGAGAAAACCAGAAGTATTAGCACGCAGCTCAGGTATCTGGCCAAGCTCGGTCTGCGCTGTGGCCGCTGCATCTTCCGCAATCTGCGGAGCGCGGAAGCGGATGAGGGGCAGCTCCCACGTCGAACGCTACCGTAGATATGGCATCGATCATCATCGCTGCAATAGAAGTATATTATTTGTTGCAGTCTTCAGGATTAAGAAGACTGAAGAGCGTGGATGCTTCAATCCAGCCCTTTCACCAGCCTTGAATGCCCAGAGGGTGCGGGGAGAGAAACATGCATGAGTGAACCAAGCCCCGCTCACTCGCCCCACAACTACCTGGGGATTCCTTTTATTAAATAATATGTTATCCTTTTTAAAATTGATATGAGGCTGGTGCAATTACGGTTTGGAAAACAAAGGTGGGTGTAATTTCGCAGAGGGTGCGAGAATTTTCCAAGCTGCCCACGAAACAGCTAGTGCAGAGACAAAGGTGGCAGTTGCAGCTCTATGAAACACTGAGACGAGGGTACAGGGCTGGAACGAAGCACTCCTGTTATATGCAGCAAAAATTTTGAGTTGTGTCCATTTCTGGTGACCAATGAGGCATCTTCTTCTGGGACTTGCGGGAATTTGCTGGGTCGTTGAGCTGTCACTGGATATTCATCCTGACATTGGACAACCGTTATTTTTGAGATTCGAAAGAGCAGCAAAAAACACTGAAATGCAATATTTTATCGAAGACCTCTTTTGTTCTTAAACCGCAGCACTTTAGTGGGGGCTGTCGTATCCTTCTGGAGTTACTGTTCGCTTTCGCAATGGAGCAATGGGGGACTTTTGCCACTGCGTTTCTTGTGTTTCGCCCTTCCGCAAGGCCCCAAATATCTCTGCAGTAGTTCTGCAGTTTTGTCGTCTCTTTTATTGTGGCCAGTTTAACCATATGAGGTGGACAGAGTGCTCGCCGAGCAGCAGTGTGCTTGCTCCACAAGGCAATACCCTTATGAGCAAGTTCACCAGAGTGATGTCCTTCCCACCAAGGGATAAATCTTATTTATGTAGTTAATGGAGGCAGCTGTCCCAAGATTCACTGCCACTGAGAGGCAGCATACCTCAAGGGGGCACTGGAATGCTGAAATGGGGAGTCAGTTTGTGGCTTCCGAGCTCGTATGCGAAATGTGCAGGACCATTGCCTTTGGAAGCGATATAATGCACGTATAGGAGTAGTTGGGTGCTGGTAACTTATGAGACGTTGAATAAAAGCAGATATTTCTGTGGAGTTCCCCTCATATGAGTCTTAGCAAAATGGCGACGAAGTCGCATAGGTAATACTTCCAACTAAGATTCATATGAGGGGAACTCCACAGAAAGACCTGCTTTTATTCAATGTCGCAAAAGCTGCCAGCGGCCAACTACTCCTGTACGTGCATTATATCGCTTCCAAAGGCAATGGTCCTGCACATTTCGCATACGAGCTCGGAAGCCACAAATTGACTGGTCCCGGCATACTGCAACCTGGTTTCCTCGGATCAACGTGCCAAACAGCCACAGAACAGTCTTTGCAGTGCCACAGCGAAATGGCGATGAAGTCACATAGGTAGTACTTCCAACTATGGCTCTGCAAATACTGTTCTGTGGCTGTTTAGCACGTGGATCCACGGAGATTAGGTTGCAGTATGCCGGGACGACTATCTCAAAAATAGAAATAAAACAACACATCTCATCGAGTCAAGCGCCATTACCTGAGGCTGTAACTCTTTGCCCGCTGCGTGGCGTGCCAGGCATTGCAAAGGGGAAATTTCATGTGAACTGCCGCAGCTTCATCGTTTCGTGCATTCAACTTGTTTGCCCATGAAACCACCAATGAGCATATTGAATCAAGGGGGGACGAACATAACGGCTATGGGAGCGTTACTGCTTATTGCCACGTTCATTTCCCCCTTGAGCCGCACCTCACGGGTTGTCAAATACACTTCGGAAAAGGCTGCACAGTTTGTGGGGCTTGTTCGGCTGCTGGATTAAATTTTCTGAGACGCAGCGCTGCTTCGTGGGGAGAGAGGCACCCAGAGTTTGCCTTTTCGTGGGTCTTTCTGGACTATTGTCTGCACTTCCTGTTCGGTTGGCGTCAAGCACAGATGGTTTGTGAGCAACGCGGGGGGCTGCTTGTGCTCTGCGGGTCAAATTTATTTATTTTTGTGTTTCCTTGATGGCACGGATTCTGTTATTCGTAGCTTACTGCTTTGTGGCGACTGCACGCCGTCGTCTCTGAGTGTTTCCATGAAGCGCCTCGGCAAAGTGATTTGCTTGCTGAGTGCTAATTCCTGCCAGCGTCCCATCTGTACATATTGAATTAATGATTGGTATTGGGGAACAAGTTTGGGCAAACGTACCCATCCGACAGGAGTAAAGAAGTGGGTTGTACAGCTCTAGGAAGCCAAGCGACCGTAAAGCTTCTCGGGCACTCTCGTAACCGTTGGTGTCTTGAACTTCCGATGATTCCAATGGCTTTAATACTGGATATATGAAGTATTCACGTGGCAGGAGCCCCTATGCACTTCTTTGTGAAGGGATTAACATTCTGCAGACGACGGAATTTGTGCTACCTGTATTAGAAGCTCGGCAGATGTGCATCCGGACTGCGGATGGGCCACAAACAAATGACGTATGCCAACCTCGTCAGGCCTGAAGGATGTAACGTGATAAGGTCAATGCATCCCATTGGTATACACTCTGAGTTATTCCTACAGGCCTTCGAATGTCTGGGGATCCAAGGGAGCTCTAAGAATGAGCACTTCTGCCTGGAGCTCGTACATTCTCTTGTGAAGATACAAGCTGATGAGAATGGTCTTGCCTTTTCACTGAGGGCTGTAGCTAGTCCAGCAACTGTTGCGTTTTCATCGCTCCCCTCAGCATTGTCGGTGACCAGCATAGACGCTCCACAAATCTGCGTCAAGGAAACCTACTGTGGCCTTCACCGATGCTGCTGCAGTGAACGCGGCGCCTACGGCTTGCTGAGGTATAGCACTCCAACTAGCTCGCGAACGCACGTCAAAGGCAATGCAAGGCCAGGGCCGTTGATGGGGCGTCTCGCGAAGGGATAATCGCGTTAGACTTCCAACTACAAGGGTCTGCGCTCTCTTAGTCTCTTTTCCAAAACATTGGCAGCCGCGTGAACCAAACCCACCGATCCTTTGACAGTCAGTTTCACGGGCTCTTTGATGATGGCCAACGCGCGAAATATCTGGAGAAATTCAGCTTGGAGCAAGGGCACCTGCTTCGCAGTCCCACTAATGCCGAGCCCCGTCAATATCTGAATAGGCGGTTGCGGCAACTACTCTGTCCAAGCGAAGCATGGCAGCTTTACCTTAGCAATGGGGCAGACGAGCTCTCTTCGATCAGCAGAGGACACTGGAATAACTTGAAGAGAGCGAGCCACTCACAGGGAGTCATATCGTGTTCCTGTTCAGCATTTCCACTCACCTTCGATGCAATCAATGCTTAGAAGATCAGAGGTGAAAATTCGAGCTTCAAGCCCATTTGTTGAAACGCAGTCTTGTAGAGCAACAAAGTCAGGCACCCATTCCTCGAGGTTAGACGAAACAAGCACAAGCTTAGTCGGAATCTTTGGTGATGCAGTGAAGCAGTCTGGAAAGCAGACACATCGAAAATCATGGTTGCTAATAATTTTGTGTACTGCATCAGCACCTATGAAGTTTCGTAGAAAACCAATGCCACTCCCGTGTTCTGCTGTTGTTTCGCTGCTATCGAATGAAATGCTTGTTGTTATTAGCTGGGGAAGGACGCCGCGGAGAGTCTCAAGACTGAAGGTGTCTTTAAACGACAGCCAAACCTTCAAGTCTGCTTCAACTGAGAAAATCATGATAGACAGAACTTAAGTGGAGGCACACTGCAGAAACAGACGCACAAAGAGTCGCAATTGAAATGTGTGGGCAGCGAGTTGACCCGAATACAGCAAGATCCTGAGCATGTTTCAGTTAATTCAAGAAAAGCTTCGCAGTATTTCGATAAGTGTTGCTACCTCTAGGGCTGCACACCAATACTGCAAAATCTTTGCAGTGAAGTGCCCATCGCCTTTTGCACTTCTTCGGCAATCAAGCAAAAATGCCACTTTCATCGTCAACGGCCACTCATTGAGAGATCTCCGTCTGCTGCTGTTTTTTTATTTTTCCTTCCAAGGGGACGCCAAGTGCTATTTGCATAGCACAGGCATACCAGAGCGTCAGCGCCCTGACCATAGGCTGTTCGTACACCTGAAAGCATGAACAGCTTGCTGGTGAGCAGCATCCTGCGAATAACGGATACAACCCACTAAATGCGACTCAGATCGCGACACATCCCCGTTAGTGCAAATAAATGGAGAAAAATGTGGCCCTCAGAGGCGAGACAAGTGGCTGAAAGCCCTTGGGCTTGGCTTGACTCAACAGGAGTACCAAGTATCTTCTGCGTAGAATTGGCTCCGTCAAGATAAATTCCGTCCCAGGAAGCAAATTGCAGGACCTGGTTATTTCAAGATAACATAATACCGGCCACTGGAAGCAAATGCAGGCGATGCTACTGTCACAATCCGAAAGTTCCGGCATGGTAGCTAAGCTATACAAGTAGGCAATGAGCACAAAGATCGTTCTATACGCTTTTATCTATTTTGCTGTCCCTACGGGGACGCGCCTATCTCTTGAGCTTAAAACGAGTATTCGCTTTCTGCGGCGATCGACGACTCGTTTGTGAAGTGAACATGAGTTTGGCTGAAGGATGTGGCAGCTTGCAAGCAAAAGACGCATGCAAAGCATGAAACACATAGGTCCAACTTTCAAAAATGTATCGGCTTGTCAATGTGGCTGCAGAAACCAGCCAACCTTGGAAAAAAACCCTCTGTACTTAAAACCCCATGAAACTGTGCTAGATCACACTCATGAATGCCAGCGGAGCTATAGATCACGCTCTGCATGGGCTGCTGATGTGTGAGCAGCGCTAAGGCTAAGGCCCAGGGGGTGGCGGTTGGTTAGCCCAAGTGACGAGTGACAAACCATCCCCAACCGGAAGTAAAACCTGCAAACACCGAAACGCGTAAGATACCATTCAATCTACAAACTGGCCAAGAACGAAGTACAGCCAATACTGAAAGCTGCACTGCCATGCATGGAACGCATCACGCCACGCATGCCCTTGCACGCTACCTGGGTGGATGACGTTTGCTCTGTCATCCGGCATATCTTCTTTACGTATACCGCTTACATGAGAAATACGAGCATCGTTGCGCAGAGTTTCCCGAAGGGTCTGCATACACTCTGCAACTTTTGCATATCTTCTGGCCCGTGCAGATTCCCCCTGTGTCAGGTGGTTCTCCCACCACGCGATTCTTTTTCCATCCTGACCTTTGAGCCATAAAGTGTTGTCTATCACGAGGACTCCAGTCAGGGCAAGCAGAGGACGCTGTGGATTTAGTATAGCCGAAATGTACTCTAGGTATCTTTTCTTTTCAGCGTCGAGATAGATAAGGTCAAAGCCACCATTTGGCAGCCTGCTGCTTGATGTTTCCTCATACCTGGTGGATTCTGATGCGTTTCCCCAAACAGGCGGGCTCTTCAACACCTTGGGGAGAGACTGCAGCCACTGCATTGCGTCCACCTCCATCAGAGTAATAAATCGGCCCCATGGGGAAGAGCTCACCAGCCGGCGGGCTGCTGTTGCTGCTCGCGGGTCTTTCTCTATGGCCAAAATACCAAAACACCCATCTTCACCCTCCTCCTCACAAACAAGGCCCTCAGCCAGAGCTAGGGCTGCAGGCAAGCAAAAAGAATGTACGAAATGAAATGGCACTGGCCGCACCACTTGCAGCTTTGAGAAAAGATGTGTCAAGAAGAGACGGACATCACTGTAAAACATGCTATACGAGTGTCCCACAGAAGCTCCGGAGTATTAGAAAGCATCATAGCATGGTTCGACTACGAAATGGCCTACTAGAGATGCCAACGAAGGCGCCTATTTCAAGGATTGATCGAGGCCTCTTGAGTTTGCTGATTGCTGAGAGGATGCGCGAGTGCAGAGGCCCCGACCAGAACTGCTGGACCTCATGTTGCAAGCCAGTTAAGTCTTTTGCCCTCCGTCGCCCTTCTTCTAGTAGCGTTTCCTGTCCTGAGCGGGAAGATGCAGCAGCTGCAACGCTGTGAGACCAATGCCAGCAGTCTTGAGATATAGCATTGCCGGCACGCCCACAATCTCCAACATGAGCTTCCTTATGGGACGACTCCTCGGATGGTGTATGCTTCAAAAACGAAGCGTCTGCATATACACACGAGTATTTATAGTGCTGCAGCATACGCCCAACCCTTCCGCGACATCGTACGCTGTGTTAAAGCGCGGCGCAGGGCACGGAACGCGAGAACAGCTACTGAATCCTCCAACATTATGCCGCTAAAAACACATGAGCATCTTACCGGACACCGAATCGGCGGCAGCAGTGTATTTTAGAGCAGCCAAAAGCTGCTGAGCCCTCATCGCCCATAAACGCCTCTGCTGCAGCAATTTTTGGTATGTATGCCTGACTTGCATCCGCCTCTGAGTCTGTGCATGAACTTCTCTTTTACCATCCTCCGCTCCTTCCCGGGCACATGCTGACGAACAGAAGACCCCAATTGAGGAGCAGCACGAGGAGCACAGCACAACACGCCGACCGCACCGTCTGTTGCTGCAATTCACTAGGCGACCCGAGGGTCCTGAACAGATCGTGCAATGAGTCAACAAATCCGGTGTAATCTGCTGGCACATCCTATGATCGAATACGTAATTACTCCCCACGAACAAACTCTCCGGTGCAGGATCATGCAAGCCCACCACTGCGGCATCACTCGGGTCTGAGACACCGCGCTGCTGCAAAGTTTCGTTACCGCTGAGACCGCCTTCATCTGTTGCACACTCATTGGCATTAGCAGCAGTAAGGTTTTCAGACGCGTATGACCCTTCCTCTTCTGCACCAAGCAGGATCCCTTCGCCCCTATTAGGCCTTTTCTTGAAGCTCTCAATGAAATTTTTGTATGCTAGGATACCTCCTTTGAGTCGTGTTACCCTAGGAAAACCAAGAATTTGCTTAACGAAAGCTCCCGCCTTCACACAGCGGATACCACCTGTGCAGTACATCATTATCTCCACGTCCTTCCTGCTACAACTGCCTTTACTAGAGACAGATGTAGCCTCCCTGGAAGGAAGCTGAATCCCCACCCTGGCCAGGGCCTCCTCCAACGGACCGCCAGAAGTAAATGAATCCGCGAAGGTGAGCGTATCTACACATTGCGATCCCTTGAAATGGCCGACCGCGTACTCGCTCGCATTCCGCATATCCAAAAGTACGACTTTCGGTGTTCGCTGCTTCTGTAGTTGTTGCTCCTGCAACAAGGCCACAAGCTTACGATGCCAAACCTCAGGCTCGACCTCCTCTCCGCAGTCTGACCAGTCTAGCGGGCAGTCAAAACCATCCCTCAGCACCTGATGGCGAGGACGGATATGAAGTGTGTCAAATGGTGGGGAGCTCCAATATTTGTAGAAGGGGATAAGGCAATCAGGAGTTACCTGAAGACCATCTTCCAGGCCAGGTATCTGCTGCAGCTCGGTGATGATAGACGCAAACACTGAAGAAGGGACCGCCAACTGGGCATTAATACCCTCTTCTGCTACGTAGGCCCTACCTAGTACTCCTCTAGGCCCCCAAAGGGCCCTTAGCAGCTCAGCAAGGGCCCTAGGTGAGCTTACGCGGAAGAATTTGTATAACGACACTAGCTGGTACGGTGAGGAAGCGTCCTGGTTGCTGTGTGCATGAGCCTGCCAAGCAGACATGTTAACTACGGGAGGCGGAAGAGGCACACTCTTGTCGGAAGAAAATGGAAAAGAGGGTAGAGGGGGCTCCAGTTGAAGCTGCAGTGACAACTGAGCACCCCTAGGTAGACGCAGGATACGCAAGGCAGTGATCCACTGGGCCCCCACATTGCTGCTGCAGTTCCTACTCCCGACATCGTTGTTTTTAGGGTTGTCACTGGCTCTCTTCCACGCACTGGCACAAGATGCAGAGTGCGGTAGACGGCGGTAAAGGTCGAGTAAGGGTTTATAGTGCTTCCTAAGAACCCTTTGAGCTTCTCTATCAGAACTCAGCGGCCACACCGTCGGGAATGGGCATTGCTCTAGACCACTCGATTCCCTGCTATTTGCTGACAGTCCGGCAGACTTATTAGATTCTTCAATGGGTGAATGCGGTGCCAGTTGGGCCTTCTTCGGCGCAGTCACGCGGGCAGCAAGCTGCATGGGAATCCCCTCGTACAAGTTCCCTCCCCATTTGAGAGCCTTACAGACAGACTCCTTCAGGGCCTCCAGAAATGGCTGTTGAGCTGAACTGCTGACTGAGCTAAGGGGTGAGCAATTCGCCGATACTTCGTGAATCTCCCCACTGCGGACCGGCGCGCAATTTTCTGTGGGCTTCTCCACTTGACACTGTAAGTAAGGATTCGTTTTGCTCTGTAAATCGCGAGGAAATCCAAGTAGACATAAAGGGAGGAATATGTGTCGTTTGTGGGAGCATGGGGGTAGCTCCAAAGCCAGCCTCGTCTCCGGCGCTACTTCTACTTCCACGGGAACAACATCGAGAACTGGGACTTTGGTTGTGTTTCTTCGTAGCTGAAACGCTGCATTAGCCGCTCTTGCCATTCCAAGATTTAGCGGGACGCAGCAAGCATCGCTTTCCCTGGAGTTCCCAGAGGCCTCCTCCCAGCCGACAACTATAGGCGGGCTCTCCACTCTGTGGTTCAGCCATACGCACCTAGGACAATCCGATTTGTCATCTTCTGGCCCTGTTAAATATGATGCAGCGCTGCGTGACGTATTGCTACGGCTGCGGTTACTGCTGGCTGTTCTCGAACAACCTGCCGCAGGCCCACTCTCACGACTGCGCGGCACTAAAAAGGAAGCTCTCGTGGCCCCTGAGTGTCCACAGGCCGGGTGCAATCCTTCATGGAGAAAAAGCAGCAGAAGTAGCCATCGGAGGAGGGCACGCAGGGCAGGCCGCTGCTCTGTGTGGGACTCCCTGGGCATTGCCGGCGAAAAAGTGGCAGTTCATCGTATTTCTGGTCTTGGTAGTGCTGCGGCTAATGCGTGTTTCATTGATGTTGATATTATGACTTTTCTCACTACTTCTGTAAGCTCTGGCAGGCTCTTGCCGCCCTTTCGAGTGAGTGTCGGCTGTGTAGAGTTTTTCGGCTGCTAGGAAGGGGCCCTACTAAAAGGAGCCCCCAAGCCTCGACAATATTCCTCTGGCCTTCGGATAACTGCTTTTCGTCATCAAAGATCCGCAACTGCTTTCATCATAAAACACTCTTCCTCACTACCAAGTAAGCATGTTGCGGGCGCCGCAGACAACGTGGGGGCCCCCGGTCCTTATATCATCAAGGGCCTTCAGCCTAAGGGAGGCCCGAAAAAAAGTTAAAATTAAATAGCTACTTACTTTAATATGTTTAAACGACCAATAAGTTTCCACAGTCTCATTTATCTAGAAGCAAACCGTGCTGCTGTAAATCTTCCGGGTCACTCGAGCCTCATCTGTGGTCTCCAAAACACGGCTTTCCGTAAAGACTTCGCGACCAAATTGTTTACTAGCGGCTCATCAAGGCTTTATTATGGCAAAGTCACCGACTGTTATTGTGGCAACAGAGGGAGGAGCAGCGACGCAAGCAGCACTTTTATGCAAGACAAGCAGCAGTAGTTCACTGATGAGACCTGTCCAAGCAGCTACAACACGAGGCGAGAAGACGAATTGTTACACCAGGCATGCTCACAAACGAGAATTCCGCCTTATCCCGCCTACGGGCAGTATCCCAACTCCAGCGTGCATCCCGTCGCGAAGTAAGGATGCCGTGTACATCCCCCGCGAGATTTAAAGGTTTTGCTAGATATTTTAGAACGCTCTGAGATGCGCGCTTTTCTGGAGCTGTTCTTTCTGGTCCTATCTGCACTATTCCACCAGTGTCTAGAAGTAAGCGATTCTGCAATTCTCTCATGCTGCCACGTACAGCCGGCCCGTGTCTGGCAGCCAAGACGGCCTCTTCAGCTGCAAGTAAAGATATGCAGGACGGGCAGACCTTTGGGCGGGAGTCTTATGCCCCGCGTTTCATTTCTTCTCCATCCACGAGCCAATCTCCTTACCAGGACCATTGTAGGATGTTTCAGCAGACCGTTGGGCCCATTCTGTCCGTCTATCGACCACAAATGTGACAGACAACTTTACTTGAAACAAGTTGAGGCAGGGCGTCCTCCCGAACCACCATCAGCAGCATCACAAACAGCAGATGAATGTGCTAGCCCAGATGGTTCTGTGATGGGTTCCGCCTTTTTTGAGGTGGCTCGCAGATGGCTCACCCTCTGTAGGGTCTTCCGGGGGGCCCCCACAGCAGAATCCCGTATAAAAATTTTGATGCACCTGGCATTTCAGGAAACCAATGGCAGCGATTTCCTAAGCTTCACGGGTAAGCGGCCGCTCACGCGCATCAAGCAGTCTGCGCACGGCCCAAGTGCCTCATCAGAGGCGCTTGAATCGGGCTCAGCAGCAGGAGTTGACGAAGCATCGGTGTGTCCAAGCACCTCAGATTTAGTTCTTAGTGATATATGGAGGCCCGTCACCGGTTGTGCAGCGGTGGCCGCAGTGAAAGTTTCACTTCATTACCCCGTGAGGCCACAACAGAGGAGCTTGGCCGCCAGCATCACGAGCAACAGCCGGCTGTGCTGCGTCGCAGCAAAGCAGGGAGCAAAAGTGCACGTCCATGGGGAGAGTGATTCGCTTGTTGTTGGGGGTTTACTACAACTGCTCTCTAGAAGCCTCAGTGGGAGTGCTCCCTGCGGGGTGTTTGCCCTGAGCGCCCTAGGCTCCACTAAGCTTCTGCAGTTTAGCAGTTTACTGAATTTGCTACCGGACTCGAGGGTGAGGGGCTTTCGGACGGCTATGCACATTCTTATGGGCTCCACACAAGACCTGCTACAGCGATACTTTTGCAACGAGGTCCTTCCACCTCCTGCCGAGCTGCCTCAGAATGCGCATGGGGAACAAGGTACTGCTCCAAACAAACAAGACATCACAACAGGCAGAACGCAGGCTAAAGTACCAAAAGGAACGTCACTGAGGCCGCCACGACCCGCAAATGATGCTTTATCTGGATATCGCCAAGAGCCTCATGGGGACCAGTGGGGCAACCCGATCCCACAGCATGCACTTCCCTCCATACCGCGCTCCAAGGAAATAGCTAAGTTAGCGGCTAAAAGCCGTGTTTCTCTTCCTCTTAGTGACGGTGCTGGGGCTGAAGTTCATGTTCTTGTGTCGGGTGGAGTAGACTCTGCAGTTTCTCTGCTTTTGATGCGTGAGTGGGGCTTCAGGCCCAAGCCTATTTTTCTAAAGGTTTGGGCCCCTGAAGCGGCTCAGATGAAGGAACAACTGCAGGGTAGGTATCAGCAGGAAAAGCTTGATATTGCTGCTGCGTCTGCGACGGCGGCAGCGGCTTGCCCATGGCGAGAGGATGCAAAAGCAGCAGCTGCCGTAGCAGCAGCAGCGGGGCTTTCTCTGGAGGTTGTACCCATGCAACAGCAGTACTGGGATAGAGTCATCTCCGGCTTTTTAGAAGGGGCCCGGTAGGCCCTCTGAGGTTGCGAACATCGCACATTAACCCTGGGCTCATGCACTAGAGGTTTGAGCCTTATCACGAATAAAAGGTTATCTCGCACCTTGGGATTATGCGAGCTGCGATGCCTCACAGGGCGGGCCTCACACTTAATCCGGACTGGAGCTGCAACTCCTCAGTGAAATTTGGGGCTTTTGCAGAGACATTGGACGCAGTTGACTACAGAATCGCCTCGGGACACTACGCAAGGATCTTAATTGACGAGGGTAGGACATTTTTGTGTCGGCTGTAGTGGCAAGATGTCTGTATTTCGACTTCTCTTTCAAGATATGCTGCCTCCTGCAGTTGTTGCTACTTTACTGGGTAGCACCGAAATCTTGAGCTGCTGCGTGTTGCATTGATTTTGGAGCAAAAGCCTGTGGCTTCACAAAGGAACTGCTGTAATGCTTTGGTAATTGGATGGCATCGTCATGTTTGTAAACAGTTGGTAGTGAGGCTAGTATATGCGTTTCCTGTGCTGGTCAGGTTGTCCTCGCTTGTTGAGGGGAGTGGACTTGACGAAAGACCAATCGTACTTCCTGTCTGGTCTGTCTTCACTCCAGTTATCGCGTTTGCTTTTCCCTGTGGGTGCTCTCCTGAAAACCCAGGTAAGCGTAAAACCCCGTACTGAGCATCCTTTGCAGGCACTGATAAGCACTGTCCTGACCGCGTATGCAGCCACTGGTTTGGGGTACACGTTTAATGCAGGTGCGGAAGATTGCGGTAAGCTGGGGTCTACCGTCATCTCAGAGGCCGGACAGCCAAGGCCTTTGCTTCTTGGGTCCTCTACCTGTAAGTCAGTTCCTTATGCACCTACTTGGAGAGGAGGAGGGACCAGTGATTCATTTTCCTACAGGCGTTTCTATTGGCCGGCACAAGGGCCTTTGGGGCTTCACTGTGGGACAGCAGAAGGGTGTTGTGCCTCTCCTCGATCCCCGCCTCTGCCGCCGTTGCCACGGAGCCTCTGGAGGTCCTCCAAAGCTTTCAGGTCCTTGGAGCGTCGTTGGCAAGCTCCCCGAAGCAAATGCGCTTTTTGTAGTAAGTAAGGAGGAAGAGGCGGCAGCAGAAGACCGCCTGCGAGCCTTGGCAACAGAACCTGGGAATTACTCGGAGCCGTTGGGAGCTCCCTTGTTGAGGGCAGCGGCAAATGGTGACAAGGCAGCAGCCTTGGCTCTGAAGCTCAGACAGCTTAGAACGTGCCTACGAGTGGACAACATTAGGTGGTTTCACGGAAAGGCCCCAGCGGGCTTCGATGCTTCTGCGACTCTTCAACCGGGCTGCTTGCGAGAGGAAGGTCCTACTTTGGCAGCGGTTGCAGCAAGTGCAGTGGCTGCTGCAAAGACAAACACTGCACTGCCTATGGAAAGGCCTGCTGAAAGCTTTCTTACGGGATCCTCCAAGGGTGGAGCAGGGTTTGTAGTGCAGGTGAGGCACAGTGCGGGCTTCCACGGAGTAGCGAAGCACAACTTCAAGGTTCTTTGTGTCTCAAGGGGCCACTCAGGAAATTCAAGTCCCATTGAAGAGGCGGAACTGCTGCTGGAGGAGCCAGATGTGGGCCTTGCGCCGGGGCAGGTTGCTGCATTCTATAGAGATGATGAATGTATAGGGTCGGGGAGGATTTCTGCCCTTCAAGGCTCTTTCGCATTGAAGAGCATCATTGACAGGTTGGGCTAGCTGCAGTGTCTATGGAATAACTTTCTTCTGGTTACTGTTTCCCATTTGGAATTTGGATAGTACATTTAAACGTGGGCCTCATGAGTAATAGGGGCTCAAGGGTACGAATGTAGGGCCCAAGGCCTGTGGATACGAAGATATTCATGACAAAGACTAGTTCTTTGTGTTTCGCTTACACTTGTGCTTCATGATATACTTAGGTAAAGCTTTGAATAGTGGCAACCTAAGAATCAAACTGCCCTACGAAGGCGTAAAAGGGAACCTCCTTCTAAATCATTGCATACCGAGAGACGCTCCGGGCCTCCTACTCTGGTCCCAATTCATGCATTCTATATGCGACTGCTAAAAAGCGTCGCGCATTTACCATCTTTACGAGAGCTGCATAAAATCGAAGTGTAGCTTAGTCCGCTTATCGCAACTACTCCCAGCTGTCTGGCAAAATTCGGGCAAAAACGCGAGCAGCAAGGTCAATCCACAAACTGCACATCTGTCTACCTTGTATTAAAACACCGTTGTTCTTGTATTCTTTGTGCCGTCGAGTGGGAGTGCTGTTCACTTTCCCCTGCGACAAGGGTATCAGATCGACGGCAAAAGGAGTTAGCTTGCCTCCACCCACCCCTTTATTTCAACTGCTTTGCGTAGCAGCAGCGCGAAGGAACCCTGCCTTCGGAGACACCCGCTCGACTCTCACATGAATTTAGGAATAGCCGATTGCAAAGTGCTCTACCGCTGTCGTGTAACTCGCGTAGCGAGGTGCAGCTAAAGGAGAAAGGAGAAGGGGGAACTGGCTCGCAACGCATGCAGGCAGCTAACACGAAAGTTCGCCATAACAGGCTATTCACACAAAACAAAGTTTGCCGCAATATGTCAAGCGGACATTCGCGAACAGTGACCCAATCCGTGCCCTTCCAAATGATACACGAATGGAGAAGACAGGCTTTTTTGGTTACAGGCTGAAGCAAGGGTCTGCAACCTAACATGACCTCCAGTGGTACTTTCTGGAGTGTTCATGCCACACATTTGTGCAGTGTTCCGCAAACAGGCCACAGTTATTCTTTACCAGTGGGGACGCATTTGCGTGCGGGTAGATCTCAATACTCATATGCCGCTCTCACGGACAACCACGCTTCTGCGAGAAGTTGCCGTTTTCGGACCTACTCCTAAGTCTCAGCAGCACTGCACGACTAATCTCAGTAGACAGAAACTGTAGAGAGCCAGATTTTAGTTCAAAGGCTGCGTTCAAACTATTTCATCTGCTAAGCAAGTAATGCAGTCCACGGATGTTTAGGCCGCAGTAACCCACAATAATCATTTTTTTAAATGTGGAGCAAATACTCTTTATATACAGAAACAAAATTCAAACCACAAAAACGGAAGAAGATCCATTCACCTCTGGAACCCGATGTTGGTTGTCCCGTTGGATGCCCACAACAACCCCACCAGCCCAACTGGGCGAATTTGCAGTGGCCCATCACACTTCGCCAGCTGCTCTTTGCCTCATTTTTCCTAATTTTCGCTAGTCTGGAGTCTAATACACGTGCAAATGGAGGATTATAAAGCCGCCAGGTGGGATTGCTGCTGTAGGAGTACTCGCTTGTACAGCTCTCAGCAGCTCCAGTCTTTCTGTGGTGCCCCAGTTTCTGCCTCTTTTGCCTCCAGCATTATTCTGCTGATGAGGAACGAAACAGTTACGACGTCAAATCTAAATCACGAAATAACGCTGTTAAGGTAGGCTCATTCGCGTCATTGCTCCTTCTGTCCGCTGAGTCACAGGAGAGTGCCGTATGGCAGGCTGGGCGATTTCGTAGGCAGACGAATTCGCTTTATTGGTCGGATAAAAGAAGCTGAAGAGGATGCTCTCATACTTGAGGCTTCCGAAGGTACGTGAATAACAGGGGCTTCCGCTAAGCGCCACGTAGTATGAGACCCACTTGTCTATCTAGAATCGCCATCAACGCGATTGCTGTAGTCACTCTGCCTGCAGAAATTGGTTGCGCTTTTGCAGGTAAATGTGTGAAATGTTTCCTCCGGGACTCCCCGCCGGCGTGCCGCTATGTCGAAGTTGTGGCGACCGTGCAGGAGGACCTAACAATTAGGCAAGGAGAGCACGACCAAACCATTCCTCTTGGAGACAATATCGGTGCGCGACTTACCTTTATTAAGTTTCGCCAGTCTCCTGGAAGCTGGCACTGCTGCTAGCTTTTGGAGTAATCCATCCATCTATCTTGTCTACAGGAAATTAAAGTCTTTTCGGTCAGTTTAGCGCTTGAGTTAGGTTCTAGGGTCGAATGCTTGCTGCGCTTGTTTGTGGCTTTTGGCGCAGACATAGAGCTTGCTGATGCAGCGACAGCAGCGACTTTCCATCCTCAATTTAGCCACCTATTCGATTCAGAGTAACACTCCCAATGTATGCATTGCATCGGTTGAAAAGGCCTTTCTGTATTACCATGCTGCTAATTCCCAAGCAGCCCTGCAACGATAGCGTCTGATAAAACAAAACCCAGCCTGCAGTGGGTTCCCTGCAAGCAGAATTTTAAGTTTCGCAGGGGGGAATAACTACCAAACCTGTTGAGCAATGAGTCTTGGTTTACTTTGCATTGTTTTTAGTTAACCGTATCCGAAAGCCCTATGGTGCTCAAGGGTATAAATGGAATGTGTGAGTGTACGGTTCACCGCGCACTATTTTGGGTTCACAGAAGCTCCCATTGCTGAGACGGGGAAACTGTGTAACGCAGAATTCGAATTGTCGAATTTTCTCACACACCGTAGCAAGCCTACTCAAATACTCTGCAATTTTTTAGCCTTAGCTCAGAGCTCAATGTCCGTCTACCGGAGTAGTTCCTCTTGGCTATAAGTGGCAATTTTCCCTAGTAACTGCTGCGCCAGCGATTTGTGCAGAAGGACCAAAAGTTGCAGAAGGGCACAGAGGGACGCTCGCGCTGGCATGAGACGCTGTGCTTCCCGTTTTTCTTTCGAAAGTTGGGTGCTGCTACGGCAATACGCCGAGGTGAAAGGTGGAGGAAGACCCTGGGCTGTCGGGTCGGCCTGCACATGATGGAATTATCTGTCAACGAGTGAAAATCGCAGTGCCGTCACTTTGTATTCGGAAGTGTACCAAGCCTGGCTGCGCACTGTACCTGAATTAGCGTCAGCCGGGACGTAAAAGGGAAATCTTAGTGGGGCCTTTCAAACCGAGGGCATGCCAAGAGTAGCAACAAGCCATTCCAACGCTGCGCATTTCGGCTAGCACAGCTAGTGCATGCAAAAAAGTAGAGAAGATGCATTTAAGTTATACAGCATAGCAGCCCATTGATGTTTTATGAGACGATGTGTACACATCTCGGGGTGGTTCTGCAACTATGGTCATGTGCCTTGTTTTCCCACTTTCGTTAGTAACTCGAACAAAAAGAGTTGTTGCTCGTGTATCGCACATAAGCGAAAGCAGAATTTCTTATTTATAGTGCGTATGAGGCGAGCGTGGAACACAAGACGTGGTCTACTGTTCCCCCTTCATCATTCTCCCCAGCCCCTCTCGCAGTTAAGTCCAACCCCTCTCGGCCTGTTTGTTGCTGAAAGTGCCTCTACACTTGACTTCTTTGCATTTTTTCAGGAGTGTATATGTAGCAAATCGCTGCTTGCTGCATCTTCCTCCGTATGCTCACGTCCACTTTCGTTCGTTCCCCCCAACGCGCTTGCTTTACTGTGGCATCTTTTCGCGTGCCCCATATTGGTGACCTCACATAGGATCTTCCTCTTGATCATAAATAGCTCTCTCTAGGCTTGTCCCTTGTGCGTTGCCCTTCTTCTTAGCTGCCTCAAACCGCTTTGTTTCTCTAGACAACGTTACCAGCTCCGGCGACACAAGCGAAGAGAGCAACAAAAACTTCGCGACTGTATTAGGCTTATGCAGACCGTTTGTCCCTCGAATTCCCAAGTGTGTATTTGTTGTTACATATGTGATTGTAGCAGACCAGGGCTCTGCGCGATAGCTCTAGGAAAGAGGGAGCTGGCTCCCCCCACCATCGTCTGTGGTTCTCTTCTAACCCTACAGCGGCGATCTCTCCGCTTACAGGTAATCTAGTTGAATCTTTCCTTGCGCTAGGTACATACCTGCGGTGAACGCGATCAAGGTGGTGACATGCTTGCGGAAGTGGTCGAGTTCTGGCCTGAAGTGCTGTTTACACATGTGCAGACTCGACGCTTTGCCCTCCAATGAGCGTAGAGGGAGGCCCAACACGCGCCTCCCCGTCTGTAGCTGCAACCAGCAGCCCCAGTGCGAGCCAAGAGAATGATCAGGCTCAGGCTAACTCAGCATCCGTTCCCCACGGTCTTCCCTCAATGAAGCAACAAGATATAACTGCGCCGGATTATGCACCAGGCTACGTCAGGCGTGGAGGAGTTGGAGGATTCAAAAGGGGTTCTTTGAAAGGACGCGGGAGGAACAAGCTAGCCACGGGGTTAGGGGCCGGGAGCGGGTTGAGTGGGGCAGCTACCAAATTTGTCTCCCCAGATGCCGTGCTTGATGCTGCACGTCGGGTTAAAGACTCTCTGCCCGAGCTGTCTCCTGAGCTCCTGGCAAGCCTTAGGTCCAGGGGCCTCGAGCCGTGCACGTTGAAGGAGGTATTGGAAGAGAGGGGCCTTCAATGGGCAGCTACACAGGTTAGCTGCACAGCAAATGACCGTGCAGGGGCCTTATGCAGGATCGTTCCGGCCTATGCGCAGAGGTGCATGTGGTGTGTTTGTGAATTCGCACTCCACGCACTCGGCAAGCCCTGTGTACCTGGGCTCTCGCCGATTACGCGCCCTCTAACTATTCCGTGGAGGACTTACGGTTTCTG
Source organism: Eimeria tenella (assembly GCF_000499545.2). NCBI lineage: Eukaryota > Apicomplexa > Conoidasida > Eucoccidiorida > Eimeriidae > Eimeria > Eimeria tenella. The sequence goes on from NW_013543453.1 coordinate 122,799, forward strand.
CCGTATGTCTAGGTGCGGGATGAACGAGCTGAATCTGAGCACAAGCGGCTGCTGGAGGCCTTTCAGAGGCAATGCAAGGGCTGGGGAAACAACAGAGAGGGTTGGGTGCACAGCAAGTGGCACAGCGTCATAGTCTGCCCAGATTTCAAACGCGGGGGCCTCCAGGTGGGAGTCGCCCAACAGTTCTTGCCGTTGGGTTTTCGCTGCGGTGCCGTGTTTCCGCTTCTCTGTGTTTGTCTTGGATCACTGTTAGGGTTTGCCTTCAGCACCAGATTCGCCAGACGGTAGCCTGACATGTGAGCATCACAGTGTTACTGTAAACACATTATGCGTCCCGCGTTGCCATGCGTCACAGAGGTTTACCGTTAGGTGTTTCGTACGTCCTCACTGTTGTTTGATTCCGTTGCAGGTGTCGCGGTCTTCCATGCGGGAAATGTGGAACAGCATTATGTCCGTAGTACACGGCTTTGTGAGCCCTGACCTCGTAGTCTGCAGAGTTACTGACCCAACTCACCCTGTGCGTTTCGCCACTCCGCCAGGAGAGAGCTGTTTTACGGTTGTATACGCGGGGAAAGGGCCTATGAAGGCCTCTAAGGAGAGAAGAATACTTGGGGAGTACACAGGCCACGTCAGGGCGGGGAGTACCAACAAGCAAAGGTACTTAGAGGGTTTCTTACGTTGTACTATTGCACACTTGTTCTCCTAGCGGTGTGAAAATGTATGAGTATGCTAGAGCGTTTCTAGGAACAGATTTTCTTAGGTTTGGAGGGTCGCTTGCAAATGGATAGGTGCAGAAGCTTGGTGATTCGTGATTCATGATTCGAAAAGAACTGTTCATAAGAAAGTTGAGAGGTGCATTTGTTACGACCTCGAGGGGAAGGATCATGGTGTTTATCGTTTATGCAGGTTCGAGTATGTTTTTGATTTGTCGTTTTGCGCGTTGGCGTGGCGTGCGGCTGAGGAGTTTGAAAAAGAAAGTGATTCTTCGGGAGAAGAAGGGCCTTCCACTGTATCCAAAGTCCCAGCCCCTGTTTCCCAGGAGGCAAGCGTAGATGAGAACACAGAGCTCCACAAGAAGGCGAAGGAGAACGTCGTGACTAATGAAGGCGTACGCAGAGTCCAAGTCACAGGTGAAGCGCATGCTTAGCTCCTAGATCCTTCGAAGCTTGTTTTTTTTTTAGGTTGCCAGTTAACAGTGGGTCCGGTTATTGATGCACAGTAGTGTGCTAGCTCTTTTCCCCTGACTGCAGGGCAAAGAAGATCGGCTGTCACGGAACAGCTGGTAAACTGTCGTGTCTTTTTATTAGGGTCTTCAAATATCAAGCGAGTGGCGCTTCCTGTCCGCGGAGAGTTGGTGCTGGACTCGCACGATGCGTGCAACCAGATGTCTCTTGTTAATCACTATGGTGTGCCTTTCTGTGCAAGTTTCATTTGGCACACTACTCAGTTGTCCGGTCTTTTATCTGACTGCCAAGGTAGAATTGTCCCACCAGACCCCTGTGCACCAGCTAATAGTTTCTTATGAAGAAATGCTTGGAAGTTTGCACTGGAACCTCCCTAATTGCTCCCCCCAACACTAGCATGAAAGTTTGCTGCTCGACAACGATGCACTACGCCCTCATTGAATAACTTCGCGCTTCACACAAGCATGGATGCAGGCTTGTAGCGAACTGCTAACATAGATAGTTTACCAGCAGTGTTTCATTTGTACCTCAATACAGGCACCATTGGCCTACTAGGTGAGAAAATATGCCACTGCAACACGGAATGGCAGCAAGTCTTTGTGGATGGGTGGCCTCATATTGTCCTTACAACCATTCCAGGCGTGGCAATAGAGCCAGGTACATGCTTTGAATCATCAACTTGCCATTTTGCAGTTTGGCTCCCTCCTCATCAGTATGTTGCCGTCTTGACCAAACCTAAAATCAAGTGTCTGACAGGGGCAGTTGCGCTACTCTTCTGCCCTACCGTGTGAACTCACTGCCGTCGTCGACAACTTCTCGCTAGTTTTCGTCACGACTGTTGCTGCGCTATCGCAGGAGAAGAAGTCTTAGCTGATTTTGGCTATGACTGGTTTAACAGGGTGCAAGATGCGTCCCACAAAGCGATAGCCCGCGAGCTGCTGGACTACCGAATTGGTGTTAAGGCGGGAGGCTGCCAGGTGCGTCCCATGCATTTGCTGCTGTGCTAATGTTTGGATATGCTTCTAAAATACGGTTCAGTTGATTAATTTGCTCCTACTAATTTTTATATTGCGCACACTGTCGTACACGTGCACAGACATTGGCTCCGGCAAGGAATGCTGAGTGCTTGGTGAGGGACAACGACGCGTCTCTGCAAACTCGCGCCCGGATAGGAGAAGTGTGTCCTTATTGTCACTCGGACGAAATACCACTGGTACCAGCTTCTGTTGCAACGGTTTCAGTTGATTTATCAGTCGACGGCTGCAAGTCAGCAGCTGGAAAGCACAATACTGAAAAGAAGCTAGAGCTGGCAAAAACGCAAGGGCCAAGGAAAGCCGGAACAACAGATATGGAGACTAATGATAAAGCTTCCATCTGGGGAGAGCAGGTCGTGCACTGTGACGGATGTGACAGACCCTGCCATCTTCGTTGCATCTTTGGGGCCCACGCTGCCGATCGCAGGCAGCAAGAACAGCGGGAACAAGGGGAGCTTAATCACAACCGAAAGGAGCAGGAGCAGCACGATGACCAGCAAAAAAACGGTGAACAGGTGGAACAGCAATTCTCAGAACAGCACAATGAACAGCAGTCTCCAGAACAGCTGCAGGGACAGCAACCGCGAGAACAGCAGCAGAAACAGCGGCCTCCAGAACAGCGGCAGGAACTGAAATACCAAGAGGCACAGCAAAACCAGGAGATAGGCGAACTGAACGAATTTCAGAGTAACTGCTGTACACACGTAGCATCAAGCGATGCGTCAACTAACGGCCGAGAGACATACGGGTCGGAGACGAACTTCGGCGTTGTTACTGGCGGTGAGACTGTTGAAGACGTCTACCGCTGGTTTGTTGAGGGCGATTGCAAGTGGTTTTGTTGCGTATGTCGACTCCAGTGGGAGAGAATGGCAGCAGCCATGAACTTTTCAGTAGACTGGCAAGCCCGGAGGGTGCTTAGGGAAGGGAACCCACTGCTTTTGCATCCGTCGAATGAGGCAATCACGAAGGGCGCCGTAACTTCGAAGATCGAAAGAGCAGGTTCGGGTCCATTTAATATTACGGAGGAGGTGGAGCACGCAAGCAGCGCAGCCAACGACATATGCAGCAGTAGACGCAGAGGCCCTGGCGCAAGGTGGTCTGATGGCACTGGCATTCCCAAGAGACGGAAAAGGACTGCAGAGGGACAAGTTGCGTGTGCCACGAGCTCAAAAGAGACCGTCTGCGTGGGAACAATAGAAGAAAACCACCAGGGAGGTGCCTTGCCCACAAAGGCAGAGCAACGTTCTCGACAGGAAACAGACGGATCTGTTTCCCAGGGCAGCAGAACGGATACTACCGGTTGTACTTTGGGGGCAGAGGCACAATTGGCAGCTTCAGTTGCTCCGTGTAGTGCTTACCCTGATCGTTCTGCCTCCGAAGCATTCAAAAGGAGTATCAGCAACACGCCTCTCAGCGGACCTCAGCCAGACTATATCATGGCAGTGTCAGACGAGGTTTCCTCAAGCCTTCCCATGGAGGGTAGCGTAGGCACTTTGCTCTGCACTGGCAGAAGTATTGAGGCTACCGAAAAGGATGGCAGGGCATTGCCAGTTCAAACGCTGGAGCCTCCTGTCGAAGGCTGTAGCTTGGGTGGAGATCCATCATTAAGTGCAGAAGTCAAGGGGAATAGTGGCCGCGTTAACACAAGTGGACCTGTGAGAGGAAGCGATAGTCTGATTGTCGAGCCAATGCGCGTGTACAAAAACAGCAGCGAAAAGAGCCAAACGAGCAAGATGCAGCCTTGCCCTGTGGCGTTAACACCCGATGAATTTTCAAGCGAAGAGCTGCTGGGCTGTCGGACTGAAATGCTTGTGGAGCCACGGACACTTTTGGGCGCACTGCAGCCGTGCGTGCGCTGCTACAAGCTGTATGGCTCGAAGGCAAGCGTGGAAGTGTGTAGACTGACCAAACGACACTTGGCGTCGAACTGGGATCATCCGCATTTCGCTTCCCCTGCTCAGATACAGGATGCACTGCTAACATGTTTTCAAGATGCCCTGCTAACTGTGCAGAGAGAGCATCGGGAAAAATTGCGTGGACTTCTAGACAACATGAGCCCGCTACAGCGAGGAGAAAGCATGAGCTCTTTCCTTGGAGACACTAGGCACCCAAGGATACATGAAAATGCAGCCCGCCGCAGCGCAGAAAACACACTGAAACCGGAAATTCGTGCCACTGAGGTAGTAACGAAAGGGGCTATTCCTCTTATTAGTGTTACCTTGGGAAAGACAAGGGTCGACTACAAATTCCCATGTCCAAAGACGAGGAAACCAAAATGGTTTTATGGCTTAGTGAGTAATTACCAAGCGGTGTCAACGACGGTCCAGGACGTTGAACCACATCTAGAAGGAAAGTCAACGCGGATAGATGCGCCGGGAAAAGGTGGAACTGGCAGCAAGGAATTTGAAAAGGAGAGGACAGTCACATACTTTACAAATCAGTTCCGTATCGACTATGACGACGGAGATTTCCAAACTGTCCCACCTCATGAGCTAATTGAAATGCTGATTGAGACGGGGCCTGGTAGCAAGCTAGACGGACGGAAAGCCATTACCACGACTCCTTTAACGAAAATGCTTTCCCCAGAATTGAAGCGAGCAAACCGCCAGGTCAATCAGCTCGTCCGTGAAACCAACAAGAAGGGCTGCACGGTTAACTTGGACTTGGACACCGATGACGAATAGTATCCTTGCCTTGGTTTGTTACATGGTATTTGCATATTATTTCTGTGGAGAGTGTAAAAACTAAGCATGAATACCTAGAGAGTGCTTGAGAAGGGGACTTCCTGCTGCGTGTAGGCGGCGTCGCGATTTCAAGCTCTCGCGTGTTGTGTTTCTTCTCCCTTCAAGAATGGCGCGCATCATAGCCTTGCGTTTTATGTGACGTTTTGTTGTTGGGCTTGAGAAGAAAGGGTGTAGCTTAACTCTTGGAGGCCATGTTTGTAACATGAAAAGTTGCCATCTAGGCAGAGGGAGGGACTATGCTACGTCTAAAAAATATGTTTCCAAGCCGATGGCTCTTGGATATTTGCCGCTCTTATTGTTTTGAGTTTTTATTAGCATCTGCTTGTTGCCATTGGCAGGGCGGCAGAAAATCCGTTTCCACTTTTTGTGACAGCAAGCGTCAGCTCCTTATTGAATCACGCTGTGGAGCACCGCTGCCGTCAGCGCGCGACCGGGAAGTATTGCGCAAGTTGACTGTCAGTTGACGCATGTGAAAGGCGTGACAGATTGTTTCAGTTTTGTTTTGTGCTGACTGCAGGGGACGATTAGAAACGGTTACTAAGCATCCTATGAGTACAGAACAGAACACGAGGCATCAGCTCTAGGTGGATGCCTGTGCGCGCTATCACTCTCATGTGTCTTGCTCCGGTGTAAGCCTCTCTACAGGACCAGGTGGTTCACGGTGAAGGTTTTCGGTTGCGCAAACTGCACTACGCAAATATGTTGAAGAGACATTCTGCTGATGACCGGTTTTCTGATGTCTCGATAGCAGCTTGCAGGACAGGTGCATCACAGGAGGGCAAGGGACAGAACAGTTGGAGACAATAGCATCCTGGCTTTGGTAAGCGTGGAGTGTGCGGTCAAACAGTTGTACGCTGGAAGGCGTTTCATGGTCGTCGTACTTAACAAAGCGTTTGATGATGCGTACCGTTGATTACTTGCCTTAGTTGACCAAAGTGGGCTAGCTGTTCGAGCGGCAGTGGGTCTGGTGTATCAGATCCTGGATTGAGCCGCCGGTTTGAGCAGTAAAAGTGCCTTCGAGCCGTATATGAAATGAGGAGGCTCCTTGCTATGAGTTGAGTATAGTATATTTAGTGCAATGTGCACTGAGGAAGGCACATAACACACATCGTGAACTGCGAGCGAGCGAACCGGAAACTATCAGGGAAGATATGACCCTCAGCAATTGCGTAAGGTTCGCGGGTGGATGCTTAAATGCTATAAGAATGCATTATGGCTGATATTTCAATATAATATGTAAGCACAGGATGCACGTACTTCGCAAAGTTGCTGCAGATATCACACCTGACTCCTTGATCCATGGCCCGGTTGGTCCATTGGGCTCCAACTGTCGTCTGCGCACTCAGCATTTCAGCTTCCAGCTTCTGTCTTATATTACGTATATGATGCAAGAACATTTGACAAGATAAAAATACTGAAGCTCTTGAATGATTCATATTGAACTTACCCAATCGACAAGCATTGTGCTAGCTTGAGAGCACAGCTCGGCGCTGGGGGCTTTGGCGCCTTGACAGGTCTGCTCCTGGTACCGTCTGATAAGGAGAAGACAAGCCATAATTCGGACGAAATTGAAGTAACCCAACGTGTACTTTTGAACTGATTCTTCTCCTGTAGTCCCCTCCCTCTCTCCTTCGTAGCCTCTTAGTGAGGCAAAAGGGACGGGCCTGGGGTAAGCCGCAGCCCTTGACACCAGAACATGAATTTGAAAATGGCACCGCTTTCCCTACTTTTCTGCTTAGTCTCTTTAGTCCTGCTGTATAAGGCAGAAGGAGGCAGGTGGAACAATCAGATCAGGTCTCCCCTTTCCCCGGAATATTTCTCGGCTTTGGGGGCAAAGGAAGCTACCCAGCGAGCGAGCGACAGCCACGCAAAACTCAGAGGAGACACCCTCTCTGCTCACTCTTTGGTTCAGCAATTGGTGGAAAAAACGAATCGGACATCTCCCACCACTGGAAGTATCCCTCAGTTGGGGGCTCTTCCGGAATCAGAGTGGGATTACAAAGAGCATGGGGCTGACTGGACACAGGGAAAATGCAAGACTGGAACACGCCAATCTCCTGTAGACCTTCATATTGAAGGTCTTGAAGAGCCAGCTAAAAAGAACATGGCGGAGTTGTATGTAGGTGCCTTCTCTGGTGAACAAACGTCCTCTTGGCCAAACAAGTTGTGGAAGAAGGGGGACTTCTTCTATACCTATCCTAACCAATTGAATAGTGTGCTTTTGTACAGAACGGATAAGGTATTCCAAATCCGTTCTGCCGGTGAGGGTCTTGTTCCTCTCGGTGCTCTGTTTGGATCTGACACGACTGAAATGTTCGTTGCACATCAGATCCTTTTTCACTCTCCTAGTGAGCATACTTTTCAGGGGGAAGCTAACAGGAGGGAAATAGAGATGCAAATATGGCACTACTCAAACGATTTGTTATCAGTGGAGGCGAGCAAGAGTGTAAATCTCACAACACTTCCATATTTGGCTTTATTCGCTCAAAGCAGCATCAATCTCCCAGATGTAGAACGAGCAATGGCTGAAAACAGCAAAAGCGGAAAAGATCCTTTGCTTCCCTCCTCCCACTGGAGGGTTATCTCCCTTACGTTCATGAGCGAAGAGCTGGATCAGGCCAGTCTAGAAGAACTGAGGGGACTTCCATCCGAAAGGCTGTTGAGAACACTACTAATGGCTGATGGGCTAAGCAAAGAAACTCATGGTAAGTGATTATATAGGAATCAAATAAGTGGATGCAGAGGCTCACTTTGTTTTTTTCCATGAAGGACAGTGTAACTGTGTTCTACACTTTGAGTTTGCACATTTTGAAACCGTTGCCGTATGACTTGCCTGCGAGACCGCGAGGCGTATGCCTGCGGTCTTTTGGGCCTTTAATCGTCTAGAAAACTGCATCGCTTAATCCCACATGTATACTAATATGTTTTGCGTTCTCAGGAGGTTCTGAGGTGCTTGAGCTGACTCACCCTTTGAATCTGCAGTCGCTGATGATGATGCTGCAGTTGACAAATCAAGAATTTTTTGCCTACGACGGTAGCCAGACTATGCCTGGGTGTGAAGAGAACGTCAGATGGTATGTGGCTCGCCAGCCTCTCCCCGTCGCAACAGATACCATGCTGAGGTTCTACAAAATGCTAAATCCCAAAAGCCTCAAGTCAGTGAAGGAGAAGGATGGAAACTTCCGGCAGCTGCAGAATGTGGAAGGCAATATGCACAATGACGGTAACGTTTTCCTCGTGCAGGGGTTCCCTCTACAAGTGCTTATTGCGGATAGTCTGGGATTCACAAATATGTCAGACCAGGCAGAGGTTTCCGCTAGCTCGTTCCAGGGGTGGCTTCAGGAAAGCAAAGCAGCTCCAAAGCACATTGGGCTTGCCTTCTGGGCAATCGCTGCGTCATTGTCTATAATTGCACTGTTGTAAACACACCGAAGGGTCTACCTACTGCTATGCCAGTATACGTACCTTTCGAGGATTGTATTTAAATATCCCTTTAAGGAAAGCCGCCAAGATCCAACACCATCTGAGCGCTGCGCTGCTTTGTGGCCCAGATAATTTCTGGTGCCGAACAAATAATGCGTTTTGAGGCCCATAGTTCTGTGTATATAGTCGAATCCCCACGGATTTATTTCTGGAGTGACAGATGCCCATCGGATTGGGCCTTTCATTGTTTACACTCCACTCAACAAGCTGCTTCAAACCATGCTATTCACCTTAATGGTGTGGCACACCCTGCAGCCTGCTGATGTAGGTCGGTGACCATTAAGTTTAACTTGAAGCTGTACGGCTTGAAGATTCTTTTAGAAAATGCATTTTGAGGGACAGCGTATCAGATGCATCACATGCTTACAGCTTGGCGCTTAAACGATAGCTAATTAGAGCACAGTGACCTGATATACTGCAGCATATGTAGATGCGACCCGAAAAGGAAAAGCAAAGAATCGAACGCAACACTGGAAGCTTTCAGGGACGGTGTATCCTATGCCCAGATATTTGCTTGATCCTTGACTGTCGCTCACTCTCTCAGGAATTACGAGGCACATATTTCGGTGCCAGCCTTAACACATCTTCAGAAACTCTGCTACTTCACCAATACAATATCGTTTGCACCGTAGTGAAGCCTCATCTGTGCTTTGATTCACCCAGAAGACGATACTGCTCGTCATATAAATGGCTGCACTCGTTCTACTTCTACGTGCGTTTGCTGCTGAGAAAAGCTGGTCATGAAAACGTTCACAAGCTCCACCGATGCACTTCTCCGTCCAGAGAAACCAAGCCATAACAAATGGAGCAAGCAACTGCATCAAGCATTTGCTGAAAACTGCCGTCACTGCATTTTTGAATGTTATCATCCTTAGCATTGATACAGAATACACTGCCCAAGGTTGGGCGTGGCTTGTTGTTCTCAGTCAAGTAGTTCGGCTGCAAAGGAACTAGTGCTGAACATTCCTTCTTGCAGAGGCTCGCTAAAAGTGACTTTAGCCATTTGCATTATCCAAAGGGAGAAAATGGAAAAGGATGAAAACAAACCTTCGTCTAATGCTTATGCCCCAATGTTTTCACTCGGAATTTCAGGACACCGCAAATGCTGTCGATTTTAAGACCACTGTCCTGAATATTGGGGAGCAACACACAGGGTGGCTCAGACCGGGCCGTCTTAGTAGCGAGCCCAGAGAAACCCAATGGGCTCTTATAAGCCCACGCAAAACATAGTTACAGCTAGCTGGCTAGGCTAGCTCCCTAGGGCTCTGTGCAAGGGGAAGAGATAGAGTGCAGAGGTATTTGTGTCCTGCACCAAGACACAGTGCCTCTCCAGTTGCGTTTCGCCTCTCAGCTACGAAGCCACATCGTACACCAGACGCAACGTGGCAACTGTTAAGCGCATGACGTACTGCATCAACGCAAAAAGAGGTCGCACGCAGAGCAGCAGCGTAGCCCGAGGCACAGGCTATACTGACTACCATCCAAGCGGAACCGATAAGCAACAAAGCTATCAGATGCTGGATGATGCTACCTATCTAGCCATTTGTTGCTGCCGCTGGTTTCCCTGCTGCCTCATGGTGTTGCTTTGTTTGCATTGCAGTACGAATCCATGCGGCATCACTCGTCCCTGCCTCCTCGGCAGCTTACGGTAGTCATTGTATACTACACTGCAAAATGCCTTGCGACTAGGTCCCCTCTCCTTCAGACATCCGTTGCCTGATTCCTCAGTTCAACTTCCTTCGACCGCTCCTGCTTAGCCTTGGCTTTTTGCACCTTTTTCTCTTCTGCGCGACGCCTCCGTTCTTCAGCTTCTTGCTTTGCCATGTCCCGAGCTGCCTGTGGCCAGAAAGGGTGCGGTTCTGTACGTTTTTTACACCAAAGTAGTAGCAGCACTAGAAAGTTGACGCCACACAGCACCAACATAATCAAACAGGGGTAGTAGTAAACAGAATGGAAAACATCTACCACGAGTTTCTGCATCGGGATTTTCAGCAAAGACAAAAATCCAGCTATCAAGTGGATAGTCCCCACAATTTTCCCAAAGTGAGACGAAGAGAACGTGTCCGACACGAAGCAATAGCTCTGCGAGCTGTAGAATGAGACGTAGCAAATGTAGAGAATAGCAGAGAGGTATGCCGTGGGAAGTGCTGGAATCATGCTGAATCCATAGGCCAGTGTAATGCATGTGTTCAAGAAGAACAAGATAGGCATAATGCCAACCATATCCACGACCTTGCCAATCACCTGGAAACAAAAATGGCGCACAGACCAAAAAATTCTTAAACACAAGCAATTTCTCTGAGGAACTGCAAGAGCTCTGCGCGCTATGTCAAGAAAGCAATCATCGTGTGCAGCATTTTAGACAAGTTGGCGTTCAGAATGCACTTACGATGCACGGGAATAACGAGAAAGGCAGCGCAGCCCCCATAAAATCGTTGACCTCCTTGCCCAGTAAATTTTCTGCTGCTGTCGTGAAGAATGCGTACATGATAGCCTTTATAATGGAGTAAACAACGATGCATATAGCGTATGGCGATGTGAACTGCCTGATAAAGGAGGCCGGCTTCTCCTCCCTCCCACCAGCTAACTGATCCAGTGTCTCTGCGTTCCCTGCTCCTCCTGTTGCCACGCTCATTCTTGTCGCCTGGTATATCGCAGGCACCTCCGCCGCTTGATCGGCATCTGAGAATCCATTCTTTTTCTGCTTCTCTTCGTCCCGCTTTTTCTCTTCGTCTGCCCCAACTCCTTCGGACAGTGCCTTTTTGCAAGGTCCTGTTGAAGGCACCGGCCTCGGGACATCCAGGTAGCACTTAGCTTTTCGTCCTGGCTCCGACGCCGTACCACCAGAGTATCCGTCATGCGCATGTAGGGGCCACTGACCTTCATGAAAGCTGCTGAAACTATCGCGCCACGCGTGGGCTTCTATAGAGGCGAAAGAATCGTTTACTCTTTGAATAGGGTGATGGTATGCGCCCCCCCTTTCCATTTCCGTGAATTCGTTCCACGGTTTGAAATGCTTGTACGGAACCAAAATCAGCGCCAATATGAAACACAAGCCTGCAGCAGAAAAGCATGCATGATGCAATCTAGACAACGTACACTATGTTCTATGGGCAGAGGCGAAACCAAACATCAGCGAGCCGCCACGTTGCACTGTCTACACAGGGAGCAGTTAATCACGTTGTGGCGATGAAATCCATGACAAAGGTCTGCAAAAAGTCCCAGCCTTGCGGTGCGTCGTCGATTTATACACGGTCATATGTCACGTGTCTTGTGCACGTGAACAGTGAAATGGAAGCTAGCAAACGAGCAATGCAATAAAAAAACGGATTTGGAGACGAGTTCAGCTCGACTGTCCCGTTCACCTCACCAGGTCCAATGACAGCATAGCCAAGGCTAACTTCCCTCAGACCGATACCCGGATTCGCGGCCTCGATCTTGTCTAGGATAGTCGGCACCGCGAAGCTGGCGCTCTTGGACGCCCCAAGAATTGCTACTATCAACCTACAAAAGTAGATGAAACACCTAACAAAAACTGTAATGACATCCTACAGCCAAGAACGAATCTGAACTAGCATGTGGCGCAAATCCCTACAACCGCAGTGTCCAAGCTTACCCTTCGTGTCCAGGGAAGAGGTTGGCTGAAGATAGAAGGGGCAAATACCCTATGTCTGATCCTATTCCCATGAATATAAACGCCGCAATGTACGTTTGTGCAGATTCTGACCCGAAGGCAAGAAGTACCCATGCCAGGGCGTTCATGAGCTGTCCTATTGCAGCTGTGATGCGCGGTCCTAGATAGTCCAGCAGCAAGCCGGCAGCAAGTGAGAATGAAAAAGCGAACGCCAGGCAAGTAACAAATATGTTTCCGACTGCTGAATTCTGGGCCTCACATATGTACCGCTTCCCCCCATGGATTTCCTCCCTCATATCCGGATTCCCTTCCTGCAAGTACGTCGTGCAAAGCCACGAGTACGCATTCGACCTGAAGAGCAGATTTGAAAGATTCGGCCACGCGAAGTACACGCGAGCCGTTAAAAAAGCGTATATAACATAAGTCACTAAAAGAAAATAACGCCCAACTCCACATGGCTTGTGCTGCGTTTTCGCAGCCGTGACGGCAGGGGTGTTCTCCACATGATCCATAGCCCCTGTTATTAGTCTGCGACACAGAGTCAAGAAACCATTCTTCGCCCGCTTCTCATCAGATGGAGATGACTTGCTGCAGCCTCCGTTTGTTCGGCTTGGCAGCTTGTTCACCGGGGCTGGCATTTGCGCGAAGTGATAGGGCTACTTCGCTTCCGCCGATTGATAGTTGGAAAAAGAAGTGCTGAAGATCTCGAAACATAACACAGGAGCCAGAATATATAGCCGACCACAACCAAAGACGACGCACGCCAAAAAAATCGCACGACAATGGAACAAAAGAGTGAAGGCGCTGCAATTTAGAGCAAGTATGACTCTTTTGAAGCGTTTGAAGGTCTGTGCCTTCTCAGGCTTGAAAACTAAGGAAAAAGCAAGTTTCAATCTAGGATTTTAGAGCTAAAACCGTAAATTTTGCTCTAGGCGGGAAAACAGCCATGGAGAGGCCACCGCAGCGTGCTCGTTGGTGGCGCTGCACCGAATGCGGCCAATTCAAGGAGGTCGCTTTTGGCTGTGTGATGAGCCACGATACCGAAACTTCTAAGTAAAATTCAATCTAATCGTAAGCAGTTCGCTCGAAAAAAATGTATCCGTCATTGTTTGCCAGCATTGTGAAACCAGCAGGCCTTCGGTGGGGCTTTCTAGCGTGGAAGGCATGCCTGAACTTTCGTCAACCGTGACCCCAGAAAGTCCGACATTCATAAAAGTTGCGAATGTTAAAGAAACCGAGGAAACAACAATGTTTCAAGGTTAGCTACGCTGAGAGGGAATGCAACCGCACTGTTGCCTCTCTCCTGTCTCGCTTGCCCCCCTACTTCCCCACATTTGCTGGTGCTGCGTGTCTGGGTAGTCAATGGCTGAACAGCTTCAATTCGTCGCTGGTTCTTAGCTGGAGCTGAATTATGTTCAGTGTCAACTTCGTAGCACAGGACCTGACATGTACGGTGCTGTGGGTAGAACAGTAGCTAGTTCATTGCGGCTTTAGCAGTCAAGTATCAATTCAGGAGTCAACAAGCGGAAGAAAATGAAGAGTATAGCGAAAATGGCTTGATTATAGGATATTTAAGCTGTATTAACCATGCAGAGATTGCGTGAGGCACATGATTCTAGATGTAAGTGGCAGTACGACGACATTCAATGATGGCTGTTCAGAGGCCAAAGCTAGGTGGAGTGTCATGGGTGCTTGTGGAGCCAAATTTGTTCATCCAGAAATGCGGAGCTTAAGAGGCAAAGGTGTCATAATGGGAGCTTGTTCTGGTCGTGCCACTGCTAAGAAACTGTGCAGCCTCCTAACTCATCTTGCGACGGCACTTTGCAAATTGAGAGTTCATGGAGCATGAGCATCCATTTGCCCCATCCAGTCGAATTCGGTCGCGACTCAAACCCCTGGGACGTTGGGAACCCCTATTTTTCTTGTGGCAAGTAGCATGACTTCGGTTTCTTCTATAGCGTCGTGCTGTCTGTGTCTAGGAAGCAGCCCGCTGATTACTTGCCCGCCAACGCTATTTGGGATAGATAGAGTCGCCATACCTTCTGTACGTCACCATCGCCGCCAGAGTAAGGCTTGAGTAGTCAAATTCCCTGTTCCCGTATTCGACGTATGTCCCGTTATTGTGTAGGGAACATCAGTAATCCAAGGGGCAAACTCGTACCCTTTCATAGAGGCCCGTGTCGTGGTTCATCAATTCTCCGCGCAATGGTATCTCCAGGTTGCAATTAACGGTCTAAACGCTTCTGGTCGCAGCCTGCTGACAGTAAAGTCGCGCCTGCTGTCTAGCACTGCGGGCTGGAAAGCAGCTACCCCCACCGCTCCGCGGTTGTCCTCCACTGCATCCATATTCGTTATCGCTCTTGAAGCCAATAGGGGAGTTTCGTTTAATCGAGAAAGCAACAAATGGTTTCATGCCGCCGCTGCGCCTAGACGGGCATTTGCCGGGTCAGGCGATTCCGATGCTTGTGTACCACATGTATTGGGGCTCACCTTGTGCACCTAGATACGTACTATTCGCATTGCAAGCAATAACCTGGATGCCCAGCTAGCCATTCCCGACTGGGCTTCCACGTGTTTCCCTGTGGCCGGCTAGCCCGAACACGCTTTCAATTGCAATTGTCACTCCCCAACAAATGATCATTGGGGAACCAACAAAGTGAGCATGCAAAAGCAAGGCCACCGTGTCGTTTACTGCAACACAGCGCAGTGATCGGGCTTGCTGAGTTGCCGGTTGTTTCCAAAAGTGCTGAGCGCTAAATAGTGAGCCAATGACTGTGTGTGGTGCAAGTGTGTAGTTGAAGAAACACGGTACTGAAAAGGTGGAGAGCCTTAGAAAGGAGCGTAGCGTGAGTAAGAGCCAATATCTGCGGAAGGTGATGCAGGAATTTTGTGATGGGGGTAAGGGCCATTGTGTGTGCCTGATTGTGATCAGTGCATGCCCTAGCCTCAGCGGTGCTTAATGAGTGTCGCAACTTGTCAAGAGCAAAGAATACACAAAGGACGCCGTGATCGCACACCAAATAATTTTGCCGAATGAGTCTTACGATTTGGCGAAGGAAACCAGTCGGTCTTTGCTCGTGCTAGAGTCTCGCATGCGTCCTGCAGCTGGAAATGTCGGCGCAAAACGTAGAAGGCTTCACAGTTTGGGGAACCTCTAGTCTAGTGTAGCCTTCTAGGCCTTCCCTAGCATCTCAAACGAAGTAAACATGAACCTTCGCTCAAAAATATGGCCTAATTTTTCGCGTGAGGAGAATGAGAGAGAAATAATTACAGGTGAACGGCGGCGCAACGCACATGCTGCAAAAGATCGCCGTGTGAAGGTGCCAAGGTGATCAAACACTGATGGCTTGTTCTGTCAGTGAGATCCTACCCAGAAGATTTGCAGTTTCTCTTTGGGACATAAAACTGATGTTCATGGAAGATGGCAGGAACTTGTCTTCCAACGTGCCTAGCAAACTCAGAGCCCTCCATATGCAGTATCCAGGTATCCAGTAACACCGTGAGCTACGCAGAGTTGACGAGTATTAACTTTACCTTGACGTTTGTCAGAATGGTAGCTCGGGCACCATTAAGGCAGGAAAGCATTGTTCTAAACTCAAGTAGACCCATGATTAGGCGGGACGTCGTCTTAACTATTCTTGCTTGGCCACGGAGTTTCAATGAAAGATTGCCCGTAACCGCGCTGCGAGTCTTGTTTTCAACTCCACCAGAATATCTCTAGATTGGTCACGGCTCCTGTGGAATTTAGAGGCGATTGTAAGGACATTTAATAGTAATATTTGGCCACCATGCTCCTATTCAGCATGCTGAGACCTTTGTCATACTTCTTCATGATAACAGTCGAGGCTACTACAGAGGCCTACCCACCCGCTTCCATATAATTTTAGGTAGCTCCTAACCATAATAGTGAGTTTATCGGCGGCTTTAGGTTGCAGAGAGAGCTTCATTGGGCGATCTAGGCACTTCAGGCAGAAATAAATGGTGAATACCCAAGGGGGAGCCGCGGTGGCATTCTGGCGGGCAGTGCGTCGCAAAACAAAGCTCGCTGTCCAAATACCGTCTTGAATACCTCTGCAAGTGCGTCGTGTTTCCTGTGTCTGTAGATGTTCTAGTGAGATAAGCTCTTCCTGGCTTGTAAGTCCGTCACTCGTTCGTCTTGGTCAGACAGCTCCACAGCCAACCATTATTCACTAAAAACACCGTAGAAACACCGCAAACAACAACGCATCTATTTTCGATCCAGTGTTTCCCTCAACCTGCGTGGCCTTTCTGCACACTGAAGCTTCTTCCCTAGGCCTAAATGCAGAGCACACTGTGCCTGACTGTCAGAAGACTAAGTTCCTTTGCACGGTAATTACTTCCACTTATTACATCAATCCACGTATAATGGAGTTTATAACCCTAAAGACCACTACTGGGCTACATTGTAGTGCTGTAAACTGCAGACACTCATTGGAGATAGTGCATTTGAGATTGGCGTCACCACAGGACGAATCCTCGTCACCTTCTGTGTGCATCCCATCTGTTTTATTTTACAGCAGAAATGCACATAGAAATGTTACCTGATGAACTTTATCAAACCGTGAGGCACATTCTCTGTTCGTCCTGATTAGGGCCTGTAGTAGATGCGGCCATAGCAAAGGATCACAAAGATTGGCCGAGGTTGCTCAAGCTTGCCGTATTAACTTGTCGACCCGCTTCTTTTGCTCCCTCCTTTCAATCTGAATCGTTTATAGGGTAGTCGTGCAGGTGTAGTTACCACTTTTGTCTTCAGTCGAAACTCCTTTCGCACCAGAATGTCGTATCTGTAGCATGCAGGGGTCGTCGGCCACCCCTCTCTGGTTGGCCGTCTTCCTTCCACGTCTAGCCAGTGTGCGCTAGATGGCACCACCTGGCATTAAGCTAGATTTTCAGTTTATCAGATTGGCCGGATCATGGGAGATATGTCTGTGTAAAGACTCACCAGAAACAATTTCACTTTCTTTTTACGTTGGTAGCCTTTTCACTGCGTGATCAATACATTAAAGCTAGACGCTAGCCGCAGTGAACGCACTTCAGATGGTGTCCCCGAACTGTGAGCTGTGAGCGCTCTGCATTCGCCGGGCTAGTGAAAGTATTTGGGGAACCAGCAACTTTTAATATCTCGCAATGGTGGCCGATTAGCTCTGTTTGGATGACTAGAGCCATACTCATGTTGCAAAGCAAACTTGGGTCCCTAGTACTCTAAGCTTCGCACATGGTGAGTTTCTCAGAGTAGCTCCAGCCACGATTGTGGAAAACTTTCGACCACTTTTAGGCAATTGGCGCATTGATTTGAGCAAGCCCTTAGTTCAAGTTTAGTGGCCTGCTGACCACATACTCCTCTCGAAAGTACTTCGCGCACTTGAAGGCTTCCCTGTGCTGCTGGCCGGTGTATCCCTATTGCGTGATTGGTTCTCTTTTGCCCCCTTTCCCCAATAAAACTGGTAACGTGACTTCCAGTTCGGAGAGGCGTTGGTAACTTGTTTCCGTTGCCACTGTACACATGAGGCCCCAAACATGGCGCTATTGCGCAGCGATTTCGTTTCCCACCACCAAGGCTGTCACGTATAAAGGCTTATACAATTGCTGTTTAACTAGCCCCTTAGATGATGCTACTCTTATAAACCGACACTATCGAGCTCTGGCAAGATAGGCACAATTTCCAATGTAGTACCCAACTTCCCACGATGCTTCCCCGTGATAAACACGGCGCCGCAGAATGTTGTGCATTCAAAGCACATGAGTTCCCTTTTAGATCTGTCCTTGTAAATACCATATCTAGTAATTTACTGGTGAAGTACTGCACAGGTAACGTAATTCCTGTGAGGGGCGAGCTCAACTCGGCCACGAATGGCTTACGAGCGAGCAACGTACGTGTTGCTCTAAATTTTATCCTAAAGTAGTTTCGTAATGTGAAAAACGTGCCAGCTATTTCATTATGGGTGAAAAAGGAGTTATGGAGACGTAACGTAGAACCGGACCAGGTTCGCAGCGCCAGATCCCGCTGACTGAACAGTCGCTGCTCATCAGGTTCAGCAGCACCGAACCCGATCTTGTAGCAGTGCATGCAGGACCTAACTCCCCTATTGCTCCATTCCTACCGCATTCATCTATAAATTAGAAGTATTTTGAGTGGAATGCTCCACAGCACGAGGCTATTTCCATGATTAATTGTTGCGGCCAGCGAAGTCACAGCAATCAGGCATAAACACTCGATACATGGATTGTTCGACTGAACTCATATGTAATATTCAACGCTGGAAGTCACCTAAAACAAAGCATGCCGACTCTGTTTAAAAGTCACTGGTTTTTCTGAGCACCTGATCTAAAATTATTCTTGATATACTTTCCCGTATTTTTGTAATCTCACCAGGCCTCACTGCGTGGTGAGGTACTAACCATTTAGTGATGCAAAAAACATAGTACATAACTGTTGCAGGGATACAGTTAGGGATAGCATAGGGATATGTAGAGCTCGCAAGTAGTGTCTAGAATATTCTCAAAGAAATCTGTTAGATGAAACCTCCGGTCTAAGATAACACTGTGAAAACCTAAACCTTCCTATGGAAAAATTCAGGTGGAGTTCACTGCTACAGCAAAAAAGAAGTTTGGCTTTAAATGTCCGTCTGAAGATTCAAGGAATTCAGTAATTGGGAAACGAAATGTCCCTCACCTGCTGAGCCACAATGCATTGATGTGGGAAAACAGAGGAACGATACTGACTTTCAACCTTATGAAGCTTTGTCAACTGCACCTAATGGTCAGTGGACTGCAAGGCTACACTATTGAGCAGTTTCAAGGCGTGTTACTTTTGAGTTCTAAGGAATGGTCCCATACGTTTTTGCACCCTAAATCACGGTTTCAGGAAATCCTCGTTCTTCACTGAAGTTGTTTCACTGGGCATTTGTGAGCTTTAACAGCTTACAGTAAAATCTATGCATGCATACGTTGTTCTCGGCCAAAATATCGTAAGTGTTGGCACTAAGATATGAACCAACTGTAGAAATCCATGCCAGTGCATTTCCATTATTCTAGCAAGTAGCTCGTCTTCTGAGCCAATACCGTGGATAATTATGGCCCACCTAACTGAAAAGCTGTTTTCTTGATACCTACGCATACAGGCGGCAGAAAATCATGCAAAAACACAAGGAATTACACTTTGTCCACAGAAATCCTTTAAAGTGATTATTCTGACTTGAAGAAAACGCGTGGTAACGCATAATCGGACTGATTATGCGTAAATGCCATCTTTGGGTACCTACATGGGGAGTGTCGACGAATTCGCTCGTTAATAGTGGTCAAAATTTCATGACCCGCCACGGCAAACTATTCTTGCAACTGTTCAAAATTCACAAAGCCTTTATACTACCACGTCATATGCAATCGCACCTTTGAATACCACGTTCGCAGCTGAAGACTACCTCACAAGCTATGTCTGCTCGCCTTGAGGTGCGTTTGAGCTGTGGGGCGGCGCTTTTTCAGTCCTTCTCTTCGTATTGACGAGGAAGGCGATTGTGCTACGTGTAGCCATTCTTTTCATTTTTTCAATCTTGTGAAATTGTGCAGAGCCGTACTTTTATGCTTCCGAAGGACCTCTCTGAGAGGCTTCTGAAACTTTCACGCTGCCGTTTGAGGTTGCATTCGGGGCTCCACTGAAAACAGTTGCTTCAAAGTGATATAGGTGCCATACGTTTCTTCTTGTAGTCTAGCCATTTGTAGTTCTCTTTTGTTTCACAGTAGGTGTGGACGCCATGAATTGGTGCGTGTACAATACAGGATCTCGACAGCCAACACAAGAAACACATATTCAGTGCATGGACACCGCCAGAGCCTACCTAAAATGCCATGCCACTGCGCTTGACAGGAAATCAGCTTGAGAACAGGGCGTCACATAAACATGACGCACATCTTAAGAAATAAAAAAGAGAATATTCTAGACACTACTTGCGAGCTCTACATATCCTATATTTTCCCGAACTGCATCCCTGCAACAGTTATGTACTATGTTGTTTTTTCATCACTAAATGATTAGTACCTCTGCACGCAGTGAGGCCTCGTGGAAAAACGGAACGGATGAACTGACGAGCATCGTAACGCGGCCTCTTCCAAACCCTGGTAGAAAACTTAGCATGAACAGCGCCGTAAGTCTTGTTGACAGTTTTTCCTACGTTATTTTGTACTTCGCCCAGCAACAGTTTCAAACTTTTATGAAGGTGCGAATGGCGAAAGGAAGGTTCGAGAGCTGCTGCACAGTAATATCCACCCTTCCCAACATCCATAACAATACGAGACTAGAGGATGAAGCCTCCTAAATATTAGTAGCATTCCCTGCCTTCTATGAAGCCATGCATTTGTCCTAGACGTTAGGTAGCTATCCAACTATGGCGACTTGCTGAACTGCAGCTACGGCTACAGGGAATGAAATTGAAACCCATGCTAGAAAGAGCAAGCAAACAGCATTTCCGAACAAACAATCGGGATAAACGCTCATGCGCCAAATATTACTGAATTGAGCAAATTGTCGTTTTCTGCTTTAGTACAAGTCTTTGGTTCTTTTTGCGATACAATTTTTCCAAGATGTGCTAGAAAGAGCACCTTGCATGCGAATGCTTGAGGATTCTCCACAAGCGGTCGTCAATGAGCCTACTGCTGTACATCGACGTTCAAATTGAGAAAAAAACCAAAAGAGAATCAGACATCTGCGACCAGGCATGCGGTGCATTAAAACAATTCAAGTCCATTTTTAATTTAGACACAAAACCACCATTTCTGTTTATTGAATCTAGTGTTTTGCCGGCTTGCTGCATGCATAAGCTGGCAAAACTTGGTGGTTGGTCCAACATGGTCGCGCGTGGATAGTTAAGCTGTGATGTTTGACGAAGCTCTCCCTAAGGGCGTTTCATTTCTCGAAATACCTGAGAGCAAATGCACAAGTGCGCAGGCCGCACATATTGATTCCGCATGAGGATGATAACATATTTACCAGAAATGCGAGTTTCGCGAAAATTGTTAAATTGGCTGCTGCTGTAAACAGTTGCAACGACGATTGAAGAGGCCCTGACTTTCTGTTCTGCTCCTTGATATTTTGGAAGAAGACTCCAGGGAGTGGTGCGAAGCATTCACGCTATCGAGCCGCTCATCGCGCATGGGATTGCACTGTACTTGGATAAGCTACAAAAAATGAGAGGACACACGTGTAAAGGCCGAGACATTAAAACTTTCATTTTTGATTCCTTCCTTAGTGTCACAGTGCCTTGCTCCATCATTCGACTCTTTGTAATTTGTTGCATTCTCAGTTTACGGTTACAAGTAAATTTTGTGGTAAACGAAAATTGCACAACTTAAAATTGGCTCATACATTTGTTATTGTAGGCTGGCTCATTACTATCTTGGTTGCAATAAGCTCACCGTTGTATCTAAATTTTTGGCCGGAGACACTATGGATCCACAGAAGAATACACTTGTTGGAGATGACTCCGTCTGCTCCGGAATTTTTCCCAGCAATTCGAGAATGGATTTCCCGGACTCATTGATAAGAGAGGTGCTGTTAAAAAAAGCATTAGTTCTCTGCTCCTCCGCTACAAAGTTTCGCGACCCTGCTGGGCCGTGACGTTTACCCAAAGCAATGTGAGCACGGTGAGTCAAATTTGCTTCAGGGTCATTGGTCCAGGGCAGTGCTTGAACATCTTCCTGGGTTTCTGTTGATCTCCATTCGCGTATAGACCCCATCATGCCTCTGCTCATGGCGAACTCGGCATTAAACATCAGGTCTTCTGGGTGGTGACCATCAGGAGAACAAAAAACACTTGCCGTTGAGCCTTCATGGAACCCTTCACCGTTTAGGGCAAACTGTGCTGCGTTGTAGCTTTCAGACTGTGATGAAAAACAGCTATGCACTGCGGCTGGTGGTTCAGAATGCTGCGAGATGGCAGGAAAAGAATCAAGCAAGGATGAAGAGGCCCTGAAACTCGTATCTTCCAACCAAAGGGAGCGGGACAAAGAAGAAGCCAACAGAGAAGCTGCCGCATTCATGTTTTCTGGGTCGTCTTCATGAGCCACTGTGCTGGCTGCGGAAACATCGGCAAAACCATGCGCAGAGCGTCCCGTTTGTGCAGGTTGCACGTGACCGACATCGTCCTCAGACAGAACTGACATAGCTACCTGAACCGCTATAAAAGACGGGTCAAGCGAGATTTCCTCTGAATGCTGCTTATCAGAGTTTGCTCGAAGTCTCTCCGTTGACATAGCTCGCGATGCCTGACGCCCGCAAAGCACATCTTGTAGCATTGCCTGGTAGAGAAGCGCATGGCGAATATTCTCTGTCCCCATCCACAGGTGAGTCGTTTCTAGCGTTTTCCTTGCTTGGTGCAGCCAAATGCCCGAGTTGTGATAGGACCCCATAGTAATGAGCCAGCTGCATGCAAGAGATTCTTCGTTTGTGTGGCCAGTCTCAGAAAGACAGTCTACACTGGTCTGAAGATTCTGCAGCTCTCCCTTCTGATGCTGGAAGCGCTCGTTAGTACTCCTGGAAACGTGAAATGCCTGTCCGTATACCTGAAGATCGAAGCCAGCCAGAATATGCAGCAGTGAGCAAAAAAACTGACGTGTCTCCTGAAATGTTTATTTTTCAACTTTAGGTATAAGCGCGATTTAAGAATCTGGTGCTGGTACCAAAGCACCTGAGGGTAAGGCATGTGAAATATCTTACGACTTGAGGGCTATCAGAAGTGCAGCTCGTAATGGCGTGAGGAACAACAAATCCCTGTTCTTCTTCTGCATAGGGGTAATACGGCCCGAAAAATTCCTCTTCTTTCCGCGGCATGGAGCCATCTATTGTAGGAAAAAATCCATCATATTCATATAGGTCGCTGATGTAATCTTCATTCATTCCAGCTGGACTGTTTGACTGCGAGTCGCCGAATTTAATATCAACACCCAAGCGGGGAGTACCCGTGCTTTGTGGAAATAGAGGACCACCAATGCCGTGAACGACTGTGGGGGAGCCTTCTCTGCTGTGGCTTGCAAGCTGAGGTGTTCCAGTGCCACGTGAAATATTCATCGCGTGTGCACTTCGCCATGAGTTCTCCCCTTTGTTTCCTCTTGCCCAGGAAGCACCCGGGTTTCTCATTGGTTGAGCGCTGTGAACAGCTCTTGAAGGGTTGCCTCTCACGTGGCCCCTATGCAGAGGCGTTCCTCGTGGGACCTGGTGGTCTTGGTAAAATTGTGGGGTTTCGTCTGTTTCACTGGGGAACAGCCAGGGAATTTCGACGCAACTGCTGGCAATCAGCCGCGGCGTGCCTGTGCCTTGCAGTCCCTCAGCCAGATGGACTGACTTTTGGGAGTCTTCTTCGGTGTGGAGAGTCATGCGAGGGGTGCCCGTACTTCTCGGGACTTGTGAAGCTTTGACTCGCCAGTGAGGCTCCTCTCTGACGCCATCGAGTCTGAGGTGGAGCGCTGGGCCACCAGGCCGGAGTCGAGTGTTCTGGGAGTCTCCAGAAACTAGGGGATATTCTTCTCTATGAGTGTTTGTCCCCCGGGCCGTCTCCATACTTCCTGTAAACGGGGGAACTTGGCTTCCTGGAGGGACAAAAGGTGAAGCGCCTCGCCTTGTAGTGGCCTTTAACTGGGGCGTTCCCGTGCGCCGCGGGAACTGAGCACTCTGGAGAGCGCGAAAGAGCTGCGGCGAGCCGCCTCTGTTCATGCCTTTTGCCTGCGGGGTTCCCGTGCCTCTTGGGAATCTATTAGGGTTGGGGATGCCTGCTGGGAGATCCCCAGCATCCCGCGCATGCTGATAGGCACGCACTGCTGCGTGCAATCCCGCCGCGACCTGTTCGTTCGAAAGGTCTTGAGAGGCAGTCCAGCTTGGGTGGTGCGCGTGCTTGGGCCCTCTTCTGTGCGATCTCCAGTGCCTAGGCAGCTCCGGAGGAGCCTGTGAGTAGGGCAGCCGCATGCCTCCGTTTGGAACAGCTCCTCTTCCTGAACTCTGGATATCCTGCGTTTCTCTTGTACGCGTTAGAACTGGTTCTCGTGCGACCTCCGTGGTTTCCTGTTCCTCTTCTTCGTCCTTTAAAACGACTGAGCCACTAGGCATTCCAGGAATAAAGAATGCTTCACCATGCCAACGAGGAGGAGGAACAGTGCCTTCACTAAAGCCCTCTTCACTACCTTGGTAAGAGCCTTGTTCGCTGCCGCTACTGCCTTCGTTCTTAGGAGCTTCTGAGAAACAATCGCAGCACAGTCATAGTTCTGGGTGCTCACAGCGTTCGCAACTGCCTGTGGGTTGTGCCAGTTGTGTAACAGTATTGGAAATGCTTGCAGGATAACAGAAAAAGCATTAACTGCCGAAACAACATGAATGCATCACTACTTTGGCGTACCTGGCTGCTCCCAAGCAAGACGCTGTGGACCGCTGGGCTCTACGGGGTGTATTGGACCATGAGCTTGCGAAATCGCGACAAAGACGAATGAGGCGACAAGGCCGAATGTTCCCACAAAGGAGCGAGGACCGAACAGGATTGTCATCGTGATTCTTTGGCAGTGGAAACGCGCAGCAGAGACAAGAAAACAATGTTTGGGACTGCTGAAGAGTCTGGCACACTTCTAGATCAGTGAAGCTAAGGCATGTCAAAAAAAAGAGAAACTTGCTTAAGGGCATTTAGATGGGCTTCTCCCAAAATGCCAAGAGGTAGTGACAACGAGCCTAACGACTGGGTCAAGCGTTTGCCGTGCAGGCCCTAGCCTACGATTTGATTGCAGCTTACCTGAATCAAATAAAGAACCCTTTAGAAGCTTAAGTAGTAACGGTCATAAGAGTTCTGTCCTTTCGATAGTGAGCCCAAGACTCTGTGGAGGGCACAGAAGACTCGACCGTTGGTTTCAAAAACAATGTCTTGCAAGCAAGCTGAAGCACCGGCCAAATGAAATGCGAAGATTAGATCTAATAATTCACTTAATGATTGTTAATTTTGGTTAAACATGTAGATGTGCAAGATTTGAATAAGTGAGAGAGGCCTAACGGCAGCAGCGAGCGAGAGGCGGACCGCTGTCAGACCAGCAAGCCGTGTCGGGGAGGGCGGGGCCCACTGGGTCCTCTAATCGCAGCTGCTCGGAGCTCCTTTCTGAA
The DNA here is from genome assembly GCF_000499545.2 of Eimeria tenella. Taxonomy (NCBI): domain Eukaryota; phylum Apicomplexa; class Conoidasida; order Eucoccidiorida; family Eimeriidae; genus Eimeria; species Eimeria tenella. The sequence goes on from NW_013543453.1 coordinate 148,022, forward strand.
ACGCGTATTTTTCTTTGTTCTTTTCATTATTAAATTAAAAATATGGTAATAGTTTATTTTAATGTTATCAAAAATTAGCCGTTTGGGTTCAAGACGTCGGCATTGAGACTATGTCTTTTCTCGGACACGCGTTACCGTTTCGATGCCCTACATGAATTTTTGACAGCTGTTTCCACATGAGCTTCAAAAGTATGAAACCTTTTGAGCAAAAAATGTCACGTACATCAATCAGCTTTTCGGCAAATAATGTAGGGGCAAACCTGGCCCAAAGCGTTGCTGTGCACGAGAACGGGCAAGCGACTTACGGCTTGCAGTTGATATTTGATGTCTGGTACCTACAGTGAGGCATCCCACAAACAAAAACGTAGCAATAATTGCCCAGTTTTTAAGGAAAAAATAAGCGATAATTTGAAGTTGTTTTCAGATAAAGTCCTTGAATACAAACTTCACGAGCTACTCACGGAACGATCACCTCGCATTACGAAATAGCGCACACTGCAATCATCTCGCAGTCTCCGACTAATTAGCAAAATACACCTTCATTTGATTTTTCCTCCCTTGCATTCATTATGCAGATTTTTAGCACTATTGCTAGGGCTCGTTTTGTTTCGACATTGGCGTAGCAGTGAATTCTTGCCTGGCATATTGCTTATGCGTCCATCACTCTTAAAGGCTTACGTCAATTGTTCTGCAGTGATAAGCCTAAACATGCAGATTAAAAATTCTACTTAGATACAAGACATGCAGAAATGCAGTTGCGCCAATATATTACTCCTCACTCAGATAAGCTACAATGGATGCAGCCTTGGTGCTGACTTAGCTTGCAACTGATCCTCCCTACCACTTGAAGAGAATTCGCATATTTCAGTGAGCCTCAAGCGAAATGCACTGAGGCTTCATTTCATTTGCTCTGCATTGTACACCGCAGCACGCGCTCGCATCTCCCGAGACGCTTCGTGCTTTCTCTTGGGGGCACTCTCGCCAAAACAAGGAGCCAACCGTGCACACTGGGATAGCATTAATTTTGGAATCAGTGCAATATCACGGTTGGGCACTCCAAGGTGTCCCTTGGTCACAAGCGTGGCGCAAACCCTTTTCTCTCTTTCGTGTTTGCCCACCCATAATGGCAGCCAGATCGTTGTTGGGCAAAGTGCAGTTACTTTTGTACTGGCTTGAAGCAAGCAGTGATGCAGATGGGTTTAGATTGCTGCTTATGCTGCTGCGAAGCACTATCCGTAGAAATAAAAACAACAATTTGATACTCTAAACTGTTCATCAGCATTCAACTCAGTGAATGAATTTCAGGCACACTACGCACCGGCATTTCCATTCTGCGTGGTGGAGTATTATTTAGAGTCATTGCAACTTTGCACCTCGATGTCAATACTTCTTCCAAGCAAGGAAGCTTTAGCTCGTCTCATGATTCCAAAGGAACGGTGCACTTGGCGCAACGCACCAGCACGAGCTCCAGTGTGAATGTAATGCAGCGTTTGTTCCTTACACACGCCTTACCTCTTAGTAGGATGCCCCCAGGAAGTTTTGTGATTACAGCTTGGAAGCAATTAGGTATGTACACAATATGTTGATTCTTGCATACAAATGAGGAAAATGGACTTGGTGGCGCTTCTGAGGACCTTTTAGGTGCTACAATAGGAGTTAATTACCCCTCTAAAACGCAAAAGTGTTGCCTACTTCTTACCGTGCTTCAGTTTGGGGGAGGGGCTAGTGCGGCAAAAAAGAAGCACTCTACAGTTCCCGCTGCTCCGTTAGTGTTGTGGCTCGTTTCTTGTCTGACTCTGTTTTACCTTGAAACTCGTATGGAAACTGGAGCACTCACCAGCAGCTACCAATAACTCTGGACTGAGAAAAGCGTTGTCCAATTCTACACAGGTGCGATGTTAATCATTCATCTTGATATCTCGTTTGGGAGTAAACAATCAGAGCCAGCCTTCGACCAGTGCACACGCGGCGTAGTGTTGGACCTTTTACATTCGTGCCACTCCTCAACTAGCAGTCTTGGAGAAAAGTCTTTTCGCATTAGCACAACGATCACTTTCCTACAGAATTATCAGCTTAGAACTCAATAGGCACCCAGAAGGCAAAAGCAAGCGAAAACAGATACATGACTCCTCATCCGTTGTGGAGTTCGCGGAACAGCTTTCGCAGTGCCTCCATTTCATGGTATGCGTATTTTCCAAAGCATTCGCAATGTAGCCAAATGCCTCACTGTAGATGGCATTTAACTAGAATAGGCTATTCTGAGGCAGTATGGCACTGTGCAGCCCAAATTGTCGCTATCCGTAGTTCTCGGTGCGCATTTCAGGTGTTCTCGCTAGATTCAGAAAGCTTTGCATGCGGAGAATAACTTATACGCAGAATGATGCTGCAGGCAACGCTAGCAAAAACTTTAGTGACCCCTTTGGCTGGCTGCTGGCCTTGTAAGAATTAAGAAGCGCTGCTTGACGTTTTACCAAGCAGCGCCTCTTGAACACGTAGAACGCCAGCAGCGCATCTACCTTCTGTTGCTGAATGTGCTAGATCCCCCGCTACTGATAGTGAAGAAGTAAGGCATTGGGCACCCCATGTACAAAGAAGGACTATTTTCTGTTCAGTCTTGTCAAGATGTGCTACGGTACGTCTGCGTAGACTTGTTCCCACTTACCCCGCTCTGTCTCTACCTCTTTCTCTGATGCCGCACTCCTGAGAAGATTTAGAAACTGTTTGAAGTATATGAGGGTTTGAAAAGGTCGAACAGTCATGTATGAGCTTTGCAACGAGAGACGTGGAGGCAACAAGCAGACACTTGTCGGCAAGCGCATATTCGGGCGATGAAATCGATGGTCCCGCTCTGTCAGGTACGTTTTACATTTTCAAGATATGGGCTTAGCATCAATTTTTTACTGACTTTATTCATTTGCTTGTCACCGTGCTGCCAGCAAACAAGACTGCACTGGTGTGCTGAACAGGTCTGACAGCCGACACTGGCGGTTGACGAGCTTGCACATTGCCAGTCCGAGATAGGCAGCATACGGTCACTAATCAGAATATAAAGGAAGCAAAAAAATATTTGGTTTCGCTCAATTATGCCCGCTGCCTAGCACACCACCCCATATTCGCATTCCAAAGGGTGCGACCGGTGGCTCATCTCGCCCACGCCACGAAGGGTTCCGTGAGGGATCCTTAAATATGGATGGCTGCGGCAACTCACGCATTGAATTTTAGCAGAAAATAGATATGGCATTTGAAGCCCTCTCTTTAATTCTACGTGTTAGGACCGCCTATTCGAGCCGCCGCTCGTGTCGGCGCTACTAGGTGACCGACCGGCCCGCTGCGGCCGATGGTTGCCGAACAAGCCAGAGAGGGAAGCGCATATTCTTTCCCAGAAAAGATTTAGCATAATACAGGTTTAACGGGAAGACCGAGCTTCTCCAGGAGCTCCGGAGAACAGCTCATCATCGAACGGCATTCGTCTGGAGAGCCCACGTCAACGTGAGGGCCAAACGGCTCTGGCTTAACTACACAGCTGCGAAGCCTTCGTAAGCTTGCCTGTTTTGTGTTGAATCTGACGAGCAACAATGGCAGATAAAGGCCCACCCTTTAGGGGGTCTGGGATAGCAACCGTGGGGGGTGAGGCGCCCGTTGAGCAATGCCCTCAAGAAAAGTTCTGTGTGGAAGAGGACTCGCCTCTGTGTGACTCCATAATGTGGAAGATGCTAGACAATTACTACAAGCAAGTGGCTATCGAGGCCTGGGCCCACGATTACGTGCCTTCATTTGTTACGAGCAACAGCCGCCTGTGTAGATCCTATGCAAAAATAATCATTAACTTCCTCCAGGACTGGTTCCGACGACCAGAAGCAGACCCCACACAACCAGTTACCATTCTAGAGATAGGTGGGGGCCACGGGCGTTTCACCTTCTTGTTACTGAGGGCTCTACAGCGATACAAGAGGCTTTTCGCAAGTCTGGGACTTCCTGAACGCCCCTTCCTCGTTGTGTTTTCGGATGTAGCTGAGGCAAACGTGGACTTCTGCTTGAAACATCCAGCTCTTAAAACATTCGTAGAAATGCAGTGGCTAGACTTTGCGATCTTCGACGGCAATAAGGACAGAGAAGTTCACTTGGTCGTGAGAAACGAACCACTCACCAATGGCGCGGCCCCCGTTGTTGCCATCTGCAATTACGTGTTGGACTCTCTGTTAACAGACTCCTGGAGGTGATGATGACTGCTTATGCCAAAGCTTACATCTGTAGTTCGAGCAATGGGGAGGGAACACAGGACGACGGGTCATACTGCATTTTGAACACTTTTATGTATCCCGCGATTGCTCCACACCTAAAGAAAAATAGCTTCATTTGCTAAACATATTGATTTTGTACAGTGTACCAGTAAGGTCGTGCCGTCTTGTCTGTCTGCAGGATAACACCAGGCGGATGCACCCATGAGTTTGAACGTGCCCTTGTTTCCATTTACTCACCGTCAGAGGAACAGCAGCTCGATGCTCCAGACATAATGCTACGGATGACTTTGGGTTGGAAGTGGAGAGGGGTAAATTTGGATGCTGCCTGTGAACCTTCGAACCCGGAAAAAATTGAATACCTGCGGAAAGACCCAACTGTCAAGGAGGTTTTGCTGCGCTACCGCCAGCTGAACAAGCAGCTTTCCTTTGTGCTGCCGATTGGCGCCTTCGCCCTCTTTCGCAACTTGAGCCACATTGGAGGCGGCCGTCTATTCTGCCTAGTTGGAGATAAGGGCTATCCAACGGCAGACGAATTCGTGGGCCCCAGAGATCCACATATTGCCATACATGGCTCCATTTCATTCATGCTCAATCTGCACGCTGTTCGGATATTCTTTGAGTGCATGGGAGGCTTTTCTCATGCAACACCATACAGAGATACATTTCAAGTTACGGGTACGCTACATATTTAAGGTTACGGGTTTGCTTCACATAAAACCTTCGGCATTCAAGGGAGGGGAATGTGAACTTTGGCGCATGCTCACGGCTGAGTCACTGCTGCAAGGTGGTGAAGTTAGGTCGTCTGTGCAGGCCTCTGGCTCTGCGGCACGGAACACGAAATGGGAAGGAGCGTAGCGGCGTTTCTTGAGGATGTGGAAGACCTTGCACCTGATGCACTCATCAACTGGCAAAGGGCAGCGCAAGAAACAGTCGCTGCGGGGGGAGGGTAAGGACCATGAGCCTTGTATCCCAGGCCCCCAACCGTTTCTCAGGAAGAATGACGCATTTACTTATCGCAGTTCAGTAGACTTTCGAGGTTTGTCCCAGGGACTCATGGTGGCTTGCATTAGGGATGGTGGAACAGAGCAACCGCTCACTCCTGGGTCACGAGCATTATCCCTCCTAGTTTATTCGTACAGATTGAGTTCTTAAGCCATGAATTTGCGGGCTATTTTCTGTGCAGGCCTGCGAGCAGCATCAAATCTCTTATATCCCTCCTTCGATACTCAGCGCATGATGCGGATGTTTTCTTGAATTTTTCGAATGAGTTTACGAGTCAGTGTGTGCATCCATATCTGAACCCTCGCACTGAGCATGACTTGATTGGCGACCTTGAAGAAGCTTTTGCTAATTGGTATAAACTGAAAAAGGGAGAGGACGTTGCAGACGTCTGCGGCCACATATGCATGCGCCTTGGCAGGTGCGACAAGGCTCTCAAGTTCCTCCAGGTGAGTCTACAGCTTGACGTTGTAGTACAGGTTTGTTTGCCGTTGAGCGTATACTCTGAAACTGATTTGGAATTTCAGTGTTCTGTGGCGTGTGGTCGTGCCACTGTCTGTTGTTTTAGGCGAGCGCGGACCTGGAGCCTGAGCGCACTCATCCGTCGACCTACGTTAACCTCGCAAGCTGCCACAAGGTCGAAGGCAAACTAGAGGCAGGCATCAAATGCTGTGAAAAGGCTCTCCAGATCGACCCCAACTACACGCAAGCTATTCAGATGCTGCGCTCGCTGAACATGTGCATTAACCCCGTAAAAGTTGCCCTCATCGGCCTTGGCTACTGGACGCAGTAAGCCCTGTTACATCTTGAAGAAACAACTTGTGCGCGACGCGTTTTGCCCTAGCTTGACTGCTGCTGGATCATAGCTCAGTAGCAGGTATTGTCCTTATATTTGATATGCCTGAGTTAGTGTGTTGATTATGTACCCGCCCTTTGTCTCAGATATGAAGCGCTTCCTTTACTCCGTCGGGACACACGACTAAAGATCGTCGCCGCGTTTGCATTTAAGCAGGAGGACGTGGCTCCATTGGTTGAGAAGGCAGAGTTGCAAGGAGTCGAGCTTTACAGCGGGTCTCAAGGGCTATCATCTTTGTTGGAGAGGTCAGACATTCAGGCGCTTGTGGTCGACGTCCACATGCAGCTAATGGTAAGCAAAACACTTTGGAGCTCTCCTCATTCAGATAAAATAGGCAGTATGGTTTTTGTCTCAGCTGTGCAACTGTAGTGTTTCGATTCAAAGCCAAATTTGGAGTGAAATGTCCCTGCAGATGTCTTTGCTCCCCCGCGTGTTCGCCGCGGGCAAGCACCTCTTGACTCGGTCTCCTTTGCAGATGAGCCTCTCCTCGGCTGCTGCGCTTCTAGACATGTACAAGCCTTACTGCAACTCAGTAGTATGGCATGCAGTTGAGAACAACCGACAAGAAGAAGCGTTTGTGGAAGCAGCTGCCAAGCTTGCAACCTTGGGGCGAGTGACTTCGGTGTCCTTTAGATGCGGAACGGACACTGCTCTGAAGTACAAATTCTCAACTGCGCCATACGACATCAAGCGTAAGCGCCCTAACATTTGGTGCAGTCCTTCTCCACGGACGCACGCAAACTGGACCAAATTTGCGTGCTTACTGCATGCACCGACGGGCACTCTTAAGAAAAGTATTTTGAAAGCGACTTACTGTCAAGTGACGAATTTTGAGTGCATGTTCTGGGTTTCAGACCACATGGCGCTCGATCTGCTGCGCTGTGTGACGGCTCTCCGTCAAATAACGGGTCTCCAGATGAGCTCAGTGTCTGCAGTGGCAAAGGGAGACCATGCTCCCTGCTGCGGCAGTCCCTCTAGCCAGCTCGAGGATAAGCCAGACAAAATTAAAAATACGAGACTTCGCCGCGAATATGCAAGGTTGAGCGGGTGGCTGACCTTCGTGAATCCCAGTTCACATCAAAGTGAGTGGGGTGTTCTTTAGATGCATGGATGTGCACACGAATGAATACGCGTGGCAAGCGCGCTTGCCTACATATAGTTTCGTGATATCACCTCACCTAGCCTTGCCTGCATTCCTGTTTTCTTCGTGGTTGTGACTTACAGCAGAAGTGTTATTCTGACTACCTGACTACCTTAGGAAGGCCCAAACTTGGATTGGGTAATCGCCTCTGTGGCTTGTTCAGGTGTCCTCGGGTCCTTTGTAATCAGCCACTGTGTAGGCGACAATTCACTGACCTATAGGATCAATTGCTTGAGAGGCACAATGAAACTGACAAAGGCATCGTCTTGTACGTCTTGCTTCTTTCTTTGAAGCAAAGAATTGCACTGATTTAACATAATTATTGCTTCTTCTGTTGAAGCCCAAACAGAGTCATATGTATGGCAGGAGAACTTTCGAGGCTTGGCTAACCGAGTAGCTTCAACGCGGTGATAATGTCAAATTAAGTGATGAAATGGAAATCCAAATTACTTTGCGGCTTCATTGCAGGTTGGCGCATCGACATTATGGGCGAGAAAGTCCCTGGCGGCACGAGCTTTGCTGTACAGAGCATTGGGCACCAGAACTGCCACGATGCCTTCGCAGAAGAGCTCTATGAGAAGCTCCGGTCCACTGAGAAAAGTATAGGGGGAGCAAGTTCTGACGAAGGACCGACACTGGTCGATATATCCATCAACGGGGCACTCGCTGATTCCGCAATCGTTGAGGGCATACTCGCATCTATGCAGGTATGGAAATGTAGGTCTGTATGCGGCTTCTTCCCGTTTGTGTGCTTTTCTCCGAATCCATATGCACGAAAATATCCTTTGATACCTGAGGATGATGCCTTGAATTGTTATGCTACAGAACGATGGGGCTCCAGCTCGTTTCGGCAGCCCTGTATCTGAAGCTGTCGAAGATCACAAAAAGATGGACAAAAAATCAGCTTCTCTCCGGAGCGTGCATTGCTGTGATTCTACAACGGTGGCTTGATATCTTGGCAACTTGTCACACACAAGGGAGGCTCCACGAGACTTCAGAAGACCGTCATAACGACCCCGCGACTGACATAGTCTATCACTTTTTCCTCCAAAGAGAGGCAGGCAGGACTTAATCACATACAGCACTAGTCTCTTGTCTCCGGTTTAGGCTATTTGTGGCCTGTCTTTTGCTATTTTTTGTGGCTCCATGCCACAGTGTAGCGTGCGAGAGCGCTGTAAACCTTAAAAGGGTAGTCTTTGTCTCGACCGCCAATTCTTCAGTTAGAACTTGTCGTTTCGGAGCGTAGCTATTTATCGCGTTACTGGATACCTATGTGTTTTGGATGGAGCTCAACTGCCTTTCTAGCGACACTCACGCAGACGCAGCGTGCGCTCGTGCGCTGGACTTTTGGGTTCCATATTTCCATATGCTTCTTGGTGATCTACAACTTTGCCGCGCAGCCAATTAGTCGCACTGTAGAGGAGTTTACGACAGCTGGAGTGGTCAAGAGACGAATGAAGCAGGCTTCTGCATTAGCGCTTCTGTCGGCCTTAGTACTTGATGCTATTCAGCGAAGGGTCGCAGCTGGCTTCAAGCTAGAGAGGAACCACCTTTCTGTCGAAGGGCCATTACGCCGTGCACGTAGTGCTATAGGTCCAATTCGTTGGCTACCGAGGGATTCCTTGCTAGTTAAGGGATCGATTTTCCGCATCTGCTCAAGTGTACCGAGCTCCCAGTACTTTCGCCAGCGAGCACATCACTGAGAAGTTTTTACTGTCCACAAATAAAACCAGGACTTCTTATTTTTGACGAAGTTAAGAAGCAGGAATTATAGCATTCCATCGGCGACTACTCGCGTGCGTCTGTGAAGGCTCCTGTTGAAGGTTTCTGCATCAAAGGGGTATGGCGCGCTTCCCCTCGTTTTGCTCAAGGTTTTCTGACTTTGTATAGGAACAAATTTGCAGTTCGCACGCCATGGAAGCACAGCAATGTCACCATTTTTATCTTTGCCCCTTAGGGAAACGTGGGAAGCCAATACTCAAGAGTACGATGACGGAGTCTCATGGCATTTTCGATCATTCTGGTAGTCAGAGGCAACTTGAACAGAGCAACTTGTAAATGTTTGCTCCAAAAACTTTTGCGCCAAGGGGTGTAATGAAGAGATGAACACATGAGTCTCACTCGATATTTATGTGAATAAAAGGCCCTCCTCCAAAATTTTATGATTGTGCGGTGTTCAGCGAATTGCCGAAGCATAGTCAGGAACAGAGCAACAACTCGCTTCACGTTCCACTAGAAACGAGAAACAGAAAATACAGGGACTTAACGCAACAAGACGCAGGAAGTACATTCCACGTCGTGCTGCTTTGTATGTTACGCTGATGGTTGGTCGGTGAAAGATGCCTTCGAGTGGTCGTGAGTTCCTTAAACGCGATACGTCCATGTAAGCTGAGGCTGCAGCCTTTCCGTAAGAGCTGCCAACAGGCTATTGTTGCACCCGTGGGTTTAGCTAAAACGCTTAGTTTTAAGCGTTGGTGTAGTTGCTGCCACGGGGGGATGCACGGGCTACCAAAAGACAAGCAGGTATAGCAGCTTCATTGAAGCAAGATAGTGCTCATGCTGCTTATCTTTGAGCTGAAAATGGAAATGTTCCGAGTGTTTTGTTGCGTCGTCTAACACAACAAGCACCATTGCAGGGGAACTATCATCCGCCCTTAAGGTAAACAGTAGCCCCACCAGAAGGACTCCTGGAATGCTCCCGTGACAACACTAAGCTGGCACCGTTCCTAGTTTTACACTTGCGTTGAAGGAATATTCATACTTTTCCTTGTACCTGCCTTCGCTGACAAATTGCAACTGTGTCACCTCGCCTAAACTGCGTTCATTCAGGACCCACTGCAAGGGCGATCTAATTTCTGTCTGAAAAAATAAGTTTTTCTCTTGAAAGCAACCGCCATGCTTTTTGCTTTACTTGTTTCTGCAGGGCTTCTGTATCTATATATTGTACGTATCTGCCCCCCTCCCACACCCTCGCCCCCACCAACTAGCCAAATGGCACCTCGAGCATCTTAAACCCCGCCAGAAGTGTCATTTGTGAGTGACTAGAACCAATTCCGGATGCTGAACAACAGATCCTGTAGACTTAGACTAAATGTGTACAGCCATCAGGACACAGAAAAGGAAAGAGGGAAGGATTTGTGAAGGAGTTCCAGTAGCTTTCAGTCCCAACTCAGCCTGTTGGGTTCTTTACACTGCGGTGAGTGCACAGCGAGTAGCACACAGACCGCAATAACTTAGCTAAGTCCGAAGAACTTCATTGCGGGAGAAAAAAATGGCTCAGATCACAGGAAATGCCCTTCAGTTCTACGAGGTTGCGCTCCACCAGATGGTGAAACCGAGGGAAAGCAGAACGAGGAAGAGAGAACAATTGAACAGACACCTGAAAGCCCACAGGCCCACAAACTGAGGGTGCGAATGATGAGATATCAACGCCTCTGCTGTATCTACGCTAGAAACTGTTAGACTGAATGCATGCAATGCATGCACCTTCGCGAAGTCAAACAATTCGACACAAAAGACAGACAAGCCTTCATAAGGGCGCTACAGGTAACAAGCCCCACCGCCTGCACTTTCTTCTTCTCTCTGCACGCACAGCAATTGCCATTTCTCGAGCTGCCCTCACCGACTCTTGGCGAACTCCTTCAAGGTTTCGGTCCACAACTTCTGCAGCAGCAATTGTCACAAGTGAAAAGATTTGAAGACATTGACCAACACATTTATACCAATAAACGTACATGCGCAAGTGCACAAGCATGCATAAACAAACAAAAGATAGAACGCAGCTGAAGTCTAGAGCGCTGCACTCTCTAGAGGCAGGCAGAAGACTTGTGCTTTCTTCTGGCCTTCTTCTCAGCAGCACACTTTTATGGTAAACTCAAGTTGGCTTCAGTTTACTATGAAAGTGTGCTGCTGAGAACTCAGCATCAGCAAAGTACTTCAATACTGGGGCATGATGATTTCAAAAGCAACACAAGCAGCAAAGATGCTTCTTTTATTTCTAGTGAAGTAACTTTACTGTGTTTTGGATTTGGTCAAACAACGACGAGCACATGATGATGCGAAGCGAACAAACAAGCGAAACAATAAAACAATCTCAAACTGCTATAAAATGAACAAATGTGTAAAGGCATACCAAGTCGGCTCCCCTGTTCATCCGTGAAGAAAGCCATTTGTTGGTAAAGTGACTGAATGCCTGCAAACCGCACACCGCGTAGCATGCAGCGCATGCTTCGGTGTACGTACACCCTGTTTATGACACTTTGGCAAGAATATAAGGGGATATGTGTGCACACTTTTTATTTCTCGGTGGATCCTCGCGAGATTGTCCCTCTTCTCCTGCACCAGTGAAGCAGCAATTTTGCTGTCGGGGATAAATATGGGGACCGACCTAAAGACATAGATAAACATAAACAGAAAGTGAAATTAAAAACAAAAGAAACGAAACAATGAAAGAATACTTCAAGAAAAAACGCGAAATATGACAAGGAAAATTAAAACTTCTGATTTTGCCAATGCATCTTACGTTCTTGCCTGAGCCAGCTGGTGCTGCAGCTGCAGGGGAGCTGGACATACACCGTACTGGGGCCACAGCTGCGACGTCGCGTGCAGGTGCACGTGCTGGGCTGCTGCCGCTGTCTGCTGATCGGCAGCAGCAGCAGCAGCAGCAGCAGCAGCAGCAGCGCCCCTCTTCGCTCCATCGTTCACTTCCCTCGCGCCGTGAGCAGCTGCTGCAGTTGTTCGAGCAGAGCCCCTGAGGTGGCCAGCAGCAGCTGCAGCAGCAGCAGCTGCTGCTGCTGCTTCTGGGGCTGCTGCCGCCCCTGGGCCATATGCAGCAGGAGGGTCTTGGCGAATATATGGCTGCGGCTGCAGGCTGCTGTGTGCGCCTTTCTGCTGCTCCTGTATGGCTGCATCATCCATATTCAGCAGCAGCAGCTCTTGCTGCTGCTGCTGCAGACAGAGCTCTTCTCCCTCCGCTATATCTCGCAGCTGCCGCAGCAGCTGCTCCGCAGCACCCACGAGCTGCTTGTAGTGCATCCGCCGTTGCTGCTTCTCCCTAAGCGAAGCAGCAGCACTGACATGAAGCTGCAGCTGCCGCAAAGCGCTCCTCAAGTTGTCAGCTGCTGCCCTTGCAGCCACAAACTCCTGCTGCAGCTGCTGGTGCTGCTGGTGCTGCTGCAGCTGCTCCTCAAACACCCCGCTTGACAGCAGACGGCGAGGCTCCGGGCGTGCGCAGTGCTGCTGCAGCGACTGCAGCGCAGCGACGTGTCGCCGCAGCAGCTGCTGCAGCTGCTGCGCCTTGCGGGCATCTTCAAGGTAGGCACTGTCAGCAGCAGCCGTGGCTGCGGCTGCTGCATGCAGCTCCGCGAACGACATGGCGGCAGCAACAACCCCACGCTCCTGGGCTGCCTATACACCTGAATACAAGCCTTCAATCAGCTGCTGCTGCTGCAGTTGCTGCTGCCGAAAAGCATTGTTTCTTTCGCCTACGGGGCCCCAGAGCTGTCCCCGCCGAGCTCTGCTGCTGAAGCCACACAGCGCTGCATTGCGATGGCTCTCCCATGCAGTTTGTGCCTGTGGCCCCTCAGCAGGTGTTGGGGCCTGCAGCCTCAGCTGCAGCAGGGAAGCTCTCTGACTCAGAGCGGCCCCTAGTCTGATGCTGCAGCAACAGTAACAATCCTGGCGCCCCTAGACTCTTCGTCTGGATGGTCCGAAGAGGCAAGACTAAAGCTGAAAGATCATGGGGCCCTACAGCGGAGCTTGTCCGTGGGCGCGTCCTGCTGCTGCTCCCGCTGCTGCTGCTGCAGTCGCGGGCACTCAGCTGGAGATGTACTGCTTGTTTCGTCTAAAGTTTAAAATTAACCAAGTATTTGAAAAGTGTTTAATCTTCAGTCAGTGCACAACAGGATAGAAGTAGGCAGAAGCTGACGCTCATTCAATTGCAATGAGGCAAGGAACCCCGCACACAGCCGACACCTGTCGACTTGTGCATTTTTTCTCGTGTCAATCATGAATTCTTGAAATAACAGAATAATGTGCTAAGCAATGTTTCTGTATGTCTTTATTGCACGTCGAAGGTTGTTTTGGTGTACTTATCGCCACGGCCAGCGAAGCCTGCTGGAGGCTGAGGTACAAAGTGTGACGGAAGTTTCGATTGTTTCCTCATGTGTGGCATCTTCACTGCTATCCTCTGCATTTCCTCTATAAAAAACCGCTAAACACTTCTATAGGAGCAGACAATTCAGTTCAATTGCATCGAAGACCAACAACTGCAGGAGTTGAAATGGGACAGGACCACGCGCCGGGGTGGTATCCACGCGCCGCAACAATGCCTTTCAGTTGCAGTTCCACGCGCCGCAACAATGCCTTTCAGTTGCAGTTCCGTTGCAGTTTCTAAGAGAACCAAAAAGCACGCAACGGATGCCTCAACCTCAATGTAGTCTTCTTGTCCCTATATGTGTGTGGTGGACCCGCCACCACTGACACTGTTTCAGTAGCAACACAAACGAGGGAATAAACCCTCTACAGGCTTCTGCACACAAGCAACAGCCTGTGGAGCATATATTTAAGCATAAATGTTTGCAAGCAAGACTGCTCTTCCACCTTCAGGGACCGCTGCGACAGTTACCACAAAACGCGTAACGCAGAGCTCAACACTGGAATATACTGAAGGAAAGTATACTTCGAGATCTTCCTAGAATATCCCCGTTAGTCTGGGGTGTAGGGCTTCTTAGACAGTACTCCCTAGCTATAGACAGAGGTGAACTCATCAGGCAGAGGATATATACATGTTCCATGAACCATTAAATGGGTACCCTTGAGGTAACTCAGCCTCTGTAAACTAAGATGGCCCATCAATGTGGCTCTTTGTCTCGGGCTTTTCATAGTGGCTAAGTGGATCTCAAGTAATCTTCACTCTGAATGTGACTAAGTACCCTTTGGGAGTCTCGCGCGGGAATTGCACAGAGAGGCTAATGACTATAGCATGTGGCGGAGCGAAAGACAGAACAAACAAAAAACAGTTGGGTAGAGAAACGAAAAAGGCAAACCCACAGACATCTGACAAATCAGCAACCGCACCATGCGCTGAGTTTGCCAAGTAAAGGAGGCGGATCAGCAAGAAGACAGCGACCGCCAAATAGGGGAAAAGACAAAGAGGGAAAGATATTCTTCCTCTCTATTAACCTCCACTGCTCGTTGAAATGAGCCACATGGGTGGTTGCCTTTCTGCATTGAGGACAGCTGAGCATGCGTAGTTGTCTTGAAATGTTGATTGTTGTCCCCCTCAGCTTTCAAATTTGCCATCGGATTCTTTTTTATTAATTCTCCAGCTCGCTCAGGTCCTCTGCCCCAGAGGCAAGTGTCTTTACAGGACCCTTGTTGCTGCCTTCTCTGGAGCCGGATATCTTAGCACGTTTTCCTGTAGTCTGCGTGTGCACACGAAGATCCCTTCTGGAGCTGCAGAAGTTGCTGCCTGTGCTGCTGCAGCAAGGAATAGTAGCTGCTGCAGCAGCAAACGCTGCACCACTCCCCGCCCCTCACTGACGCCCTGAGAACTACAGCTTCCCAGTCAGTCTGACACGGCTCAACTACCTGTCTGTTGCCCGTCAGTATCTGTCAAGTTTTGCTCCTCAGCAGAGCCACTACGCTCACCAAACCTGCAGTGACTTGGAGGTGCGCTGCCGAGCAGCAGCAGCGCGGCTGCAGCTGTTTCTGCAGCCGCTGCAGGTCACTCTGTAGGTGCTGCAGATGTTGCTGCAGCTGCTGCAGCTGCTACTGCAACTGGTGGTGTTGCTGCAGCTGCTGCAGGTGTTGGTGTAGCTGCTGCAGCTGACGCAGCCGCTGGAGTGTCAGCAAGTCTTCCCAGCAATGCAGACGTGAAGGAGGAGTCGCCTGAAGGTGGCTTTGGGGCCAATGCTGGGCATGATGAGTTTGGCCAGGGCCTGGCTGAGGTACTGGAGGACTTCGTCTTGGCCGGAAAGCTTGAGAGTGGTGTCTTTGAGGGGCCCCGTGTCTTGGTCGAGGAGGCCCCCCCTGCGGCCGTGGGGGTAAGTGCCCAGCCTGCGCAGCAGCTTGGGCACGTCTGCAGTCCGCAGCGTGACCTGCACCTCCTGCTGCACAAAAGACCGCCAAAACGTCGTGACCTTCTCCTCCACTATCCCCACAACTGCCTGCACCCCCCCTCTTTCTGGGTGGCTGTTCACGTACGCCACAGTGGCCTGCAGCGCCCGCGCCGCTGGGATCTGCCACACGCCCCTGCTCACGCGCGCCTGCACCTGCACCACTCCGAACTCCCCCCTACGCGCACCCACAAACACCCATGGAATGGCCTCTATGCAGGCAACAGCAGCAGCAGCTCCGGCAATAGCTGCGGTGATAACTGCAGCAGTAGCAGCAGCAGCAGAACTGCACCAGCAGCAGAAGTTTCAGCAGCTTCAGGAGCTGCGGCAACAGCTGCGGTAAGAACTGCAGCACAAGCTGTGGCAGCAAAGGGGCAGCAAACCTCTGGAGCGCTCCAGCGGCCACCCGAAGGGGCCCATAAAGCGTCCAGAGAGATAAAAAAAGATGGACATAAAAACAAACAAGCAACAGAAAAGAAATGCCCATTCAAATCCAGCAGCTCCAATGCTGTTCCTCCAGCGTATCATCTAAACTTCTGCTACAATACCCAGACACGGACTAGCAAAATGATCCATACACGACACAGCGACCTTGCATAGACGCAAGCATGCATGTATGCATGCATGCATGCATGCATGCGCGTTCATGGTTGCATGCATGTTGGCGGACCTGAAAAGGGGCGAAGGCGGCAATGGGGGCAGCTTGGCGGGTTCGAAGGAAACAGACACTGGAATGGTGTCGAACACCATGGGCTCTCTGAAGAAAAACCAAAAAAAGGAAAAAAGTCTCGAAGATATTTATTTCTGAAGTCCTGGAAGCCCTCAAAAGCGCATGCAAACCCCGGCTGGGAGAACCCCGCGCCCCACGGGCGCGGCCGCTGCTGCCTGGGGTGTACGTACACCCGGAAGAAGACAGAGTAGAAAGGAAGCTCCGCCTCCATTTGCCGCCAAAGGGCTGCCACTTCTTGAGAAGGAGCGCTGAAAGAACTGCACAGCTTCTCCGCCACATCCAGCTTGCGCAGCACTTCCTGCGGTCCCGGCACGGGGCGCGGAATGTCGCCTGGAAACACAACCCCACCGATCTGCTGCAGTTCCTTAGCAGCAGCCAGCAGCAGCTAGCAGCAGCGCTGGGCAAACAGCAGCAGCAAAGGCCCGCAGCAGCGCAGTAAGTGCCCGCGGTGACCCGGCTACAACAACCCCACAATTCGCCGCGGGGCACTAGGAGGAGCAGCAGCAGCACCAGCAGCAGCACAAGGACCGTAGCCTCGAAAGCCTCGAAAGGCTGCGCAGCAGCAGCAGAGTTGGCGCAAAGAAGGAGGCAACTGAGAGCCCCCAAGGCGGAAGAAGCAGCAGCAAGAAAAGAGCCACAAAAACTAGCCACACAGACGAAGAAACACTGCATGCATGCAACTGCAGCAAAAGGGGCCAAAGAAGAAGTAGTGCATGCATGCAGCTGCAGCAAATGGTCAGGGAAGGAAATGCTGCATGCATGCAGCTGCAGCAAAGGGCCAGAAAGAAATGCTGCATGCATACAGCTGCAACAAAAATGGCCGAAAAAGAAGTGCTGCATGCGTGCAGCGGCAGCAAAAAGAGCCAAAAGAGAGGCATTGCACGCATGCAGCAGGGGCAGGGCCCCGGGGCCCCACCCTTTCGGTCTCCGACGTAGACAATGAGCACGGCCTTGCGGGCCAGCTGGCCTGCGACCATACTGCGCAAATAAGACTTGGTGAGTTGGTCGAATTTTTTGACAACTTCGGCTCCAAAAAAAGGACTTCTGGCCACCACTAGGGGCTCCTGAGAAGGGGGAGAAACTGCAGGCAGCAGCCGGCCTTCTGTCAGGCTTTGAAGCTGCGACTTCAGCCTTTCTTCTGTCTCATCGGGGGCCCCTGCTGCTGCTGCGGGGGCCCTCGGGGGCTCGGAGCTTTGCCCGGGGGCCTCCAGGCCGGGCCCCGGGGTTGCAGCAGCAGGGGGCCCCTGCGCCGGGCCCTGGGGCTGGGGCTGGGGGCCCCCCGGCGGGGGCGGGGGGGGGCCCCATGAGACCCTGAG